>NC_056743.1:738679952-738914952 GCF_019279795.1 Protopterus annectens
GTAATGTGGGGCTTGGGAGAGGATTATGAGTAAGGGGAGGAGCTTGAGCTACAGATCCAAAGTCTTAGAAGTGGCCAAAGTCAGATCTGAAACCTAAAGGTTGAGGAAGGATGAAAACAGACAACACAGATGCATTGTTATGGTGAGTAAAAAACTTTTGCTTACCTCTTTCATTTGAAACTTTTACTGCAGCATCTGTTGCAGCATCAAATTTACTCTTGCATTATGACAGATTTTCAGCTGTTTATGCTTCTATGGCAAAAAATGTGCTTTTGCAGCAGTTTAGACTGTGAGCTGTGTGTGAGTGTTTGTGTATCTTTCTTTAGCATTGCCTCTTCAGCTTGGATGTTTAAATAATGAAGTCCACTTGCCTTGAAAATTGAACTAATTTGCTCAATCTTTTCAAGAAAGAGGTGGAATCTCCAGGATGCATGTCAAGATAAAGATGTGGGAACTGAAAGATACTGAATAATTTTGGGGTACTAACCTATAGCAACATGATATTATAGAGAAAAATAGCTGTTATTTATTTATTATTTACTTACCAGGAAAGTCCAGAAATAAGTCAGTACAGTACCCATTTTCAGTGGAGGCCTAAGGAAGAAAGATCCACAAAGTAACATTAGAAGTTTAATAACAATATCATATAGATAAAAAGTGCCCAATCCTGGTATGCACACTGGTGCCAGGACTGAAAAAATCCTCAAGACATGGAAACATTTCTGCAGTGGGGTTAGGCCAGATTCAAGGAGTGGATGGCCCCCATGTTGTAGATGGCAGTAGTGGTCCACAAAAACTTACAGGCCAAAACAGAGCCATAAATAAGACACAGTGGACTGTTGAGGATAAGAAAAGAAGCCCAGAATTTCCAGATAGAAGATATTCAAAAAGATTGAGAGAAATTAAAGGAAAGAAAAATACTTGCACAAGCAAAATTGTCTAAAGCTTCAAATGCATATTTGTGTTAATACAACGGATCCATGAAAAGCATTATATGCACCAAGAAACTGTGGGCTCTTTGGAAAAAGAAGTGGCTGAAGAAGTGAGAAAATATAAAGAATAAAACTTGGAGATTTTTGAAAAGTATAAAAAAAAATACAAAAAAATACAAAAAAAAACATAGACATGGGAAAGGAAGAGTGCGATGTGATATGGCACAATATTTATGCAAAGGAGGAAGCCAAACTAATCAATATGAAAAGGCAGCTCCAAAGATATTTGAAGAGAAATACAGGCAAAGGCACCCAGATATGGAAAGTTTTACAATACAAAAAAGTAAGATCACAAAAGAGGAATGCAGAACATAAGATTCGTAAAGCAGAAGTTAAAGAAATAGAAGCTGAAGTTGTGGAATACCTGAAAAGTGAAGGATTTAGTGTTGAAAGTTTAACACAGGTTATGTCACATCATGATGGAACAATGAGTCCCCAAAGTAAGAATAAACAAGTGGAGTGGAAGACATCTGAAGAAGAAATATGGACATGGTAAAGAAAAAGAGCTTTAATATGGTGCAATATTTGTGCAAAGGAGAAAGCAAAACTAATCAATACACAAAACAGCACCAAAGATATTTGAAGAGAAATGCAAGCAAAGGCATCCAAATATGAAACATTTCACAATGGGAAAGTAGAAAAGAGAATTAGTGGTGGAAAAGTTAAAGAAATAAAAACTGAAGTTATGGATTACCTGCAAAGTGAAGCATTTAGTGTAGAAAATCCAATTCTGGTAACATCTCAATATGGTGGAAAATTGAATCCCCAAATTAAGGAGAAACAGGTGGAATGGGAAGCATCTAATCCCTTGCCACATGAAGATACTCTGGAACCTTCATCAAGAAACCAGTACAAAAGTGCATTTGGAGTTGCACAGCAAGGGAAGGAACAGGGAACAGTGGCAACTCTGATGCAGTCAATGTTGTGGAGTGATAGCCCAATGAATTCCCATATGACAGAGCAATTGATGATGCAGGATGCAGCTGAAGAGAAAATGTCACTGGAAGATGTTCTGGAACTTTCTGAAGAATACCTACAGGAAACAGAGAAAAAAGAACATGCCATCTTCTGAGAAGAAATTTAGGTAAAGGAATAATTGCTTGATTTAATAGAGATGGATAGACATATTAAGATAAACAAGATCCAAAATGTTAGAAGTTAGATAAAACAAATGAACATAGTATTCAAGACTGTTAACAGAAATTCATGTGATATAACAGAAATTAATAGGATATATTACTGTGCAGCTAAATTAATAACAGATAAAGCCTTACCATGAAAACACAGAGCAATAAGGGAAAGGAAGGAAAAGGTGCCACCATGTAAGTATCGAATAGAAAAAACTATAAAGCAATTAAGACAAGAAGTGTCACTATTAAGAGTATAGAAGAGAGAACAGATCAACAAATGTACTTAGAAAGACAGGCATAATAAAACCAATGTGTAGTATCAGAACAGACCAGAATCTATATTCTAATGTTGCAAATAAACTTAAAATACCAGCACAGCCTGGAATACTTAAAAGATATGCAAATAAGTCTAAAGGAAAAGTACAAAATAAGCAATTAATTGATGACCCAAAAAAGGTTTTATAGAGAATTGGGGAAAAAAGCAAAAGGAACAGAAACCACCACCCAAAAAGAAGAAATGGACACATTTTGGAGAAATGTCTATGAAGACGCTATGGAATATAACATAGATGCTGAATGGATAGAGGAAGTAAAAGAAGCAGTTAACCCAGATGCAGTACCTAACTTCTGGCTAAAAGTATTAACATCTTTTCATGAAGATTTAGCCCTAAGTTGGAATTACTTATATGCCCATCCCAAACAGACACTAATTTGGTTAACAACCGGAAAAATGATACTCCTCTTTAACAGTGAGCATGCAAGCTATCCTAAAAACTATAGAACTTGCCTTCTGATGATGTATAAATTATATACTAAAACTGATGCAGACAGAGTTTATAGTCATTTAGAAGAAAACTCAAACGCAGCAATAAATTAGAAGGGTGACAAAAGAAAGTAATATGGAACAAAGTATCATTATTTGTTAACGTCATTATTTGTTAAAGTCATTGTAGAGAATTGTAAAACTGGGAAGAATTTAAGTATGGCATGGATAGATTACAAGCCTTTGACAATATTCCCCACTCTGGCATAATAGATAGTCTCTCAACTAGGCATCGATATATATGTTACCAGATGGGTATCAAACTGGCTCACTAATAGAACCCACGTAGTCAAAATAGGGGAAGCCACCTCAAGCAGTTAGACCCGTAACAAGCGGCTTACCCCAGTGTTCGGTCTTGGGGCCTCTGTTATTTGAGATATCCTTTTCTGAGGTGCAGGCCAAAACCAGTGAGCTATGGCTGACCAAGTTTGTAGATGACTGCAAGCTGGGTGATGTCATAAATTCCCCTAGTGATGTGGACATCCTCCAAGAGGGTCTCACTCAGATAAATGACTGATGCCAGAAACATAGCCTCAAGCTGAGTACCAAAAAATGCATTATCATCCTCTTTGGGGAGAGTGATGTCCCCCACAGATTATCACATCAATATCAATGTCCTAAGCACTCAGTTAGTTGTGAGGGATTTGGGCACCCAGGTTGATAGCAACCTGACCTTTGACCACCATGTTGCTTCCATGGTATGGAAGCCTTCTACATGGCCCACCTCATAAGTAAGGGTATCGCATCCAGGAGCAAGGAGGTCATAACATCCCTGTATTCTTCCCTTATAAGGCCCATTATTGAGTACAATGCACCTTTTGGCATGTACTTCGCAAAGCACATGCAGCAGCTGGAAAGACCACAGAGGTTTCTCACCAGAAGAATCCAGGGCCTCAAACATCTATCATACACAGATAGGCTAAAAGCCCTATCCCTGTACTCAGTTTCATACATACTCCTCAAAGGTGACCCCTATCTGGCATACAAGGCAATCATGGACCCCACCCTGATGGGACTGCTGTATATCCACAAGTCAAGCTTCACTCAAGTAACCTGCACGCATGGCCTCAGCCTGGTCTGTGACATCAACAGGACTTGTTGGTGGGACAGATTTGTGTCCCAGAGACTCCCTCATCTATGGAATAGACTCCCTCTCCACATCAAACAGAGTACCTCTTTACCCCTTTTTAAGCATAACCTGGATAACTGGATGGGAAATAGAAAATATACCCCTGGGATTCCACCCATGTCCCTGCTGGACAGGGGCATTGGGTGCTGATTTGTCTAAACATGGGCTAAACTATTGGCTAGGCTTATAAGGGCCAATAGCCTAGTAATCTCCTATGATCCTATGAAAAGTATTTAAAAGCATCCTGTATTCATGGATAAAGGCATGCTTATAGTTGTATAAGATACACCCTATGTTGATTGATTACATTACAGTGACCATGAAACAGTGGCAAACCACTTTGCAGCTAAGCCATGGTAAAGGGCAAATTATTATCCCAGGAATATCCCAAGGTGGCTCTTTGTCACTGCTGCTTATTTGTCTTCCCCTTAATCCATTAAGCTATCATGATCATGGTTACAGTTTGACTCCCAGAAAACAGTAAGGTGCAAAGACGTCTTATCTTTTTGTGGATGATGTAAAACTGTATAGATCATCAATTGAGGAACTAAAAGCACAAGTGCAAGTGATCAAAGCTTTCTCAGATGATATAAGCATATCATTTGGTCTTGATAAATATGCAAAATCAACATTTAAAGCAGGAAAGCTCCAGAACCAAGAAAATATCAGTCTAGGATATGAGTGTGATTGAGCAGGAGGGAGTATATAAATACTTGTCAGTTGATGAAGGATTGACAAAACATGAGCAGATGCAAGCAAACCTCATCAAGGAATATTTTAGAAGACTAAAACTAATACTAAAAACAGCCCTAACATCTAGGCTCAAAGTCCAAGCTATAAACCAATTTGCACTTCCTGTTTTAACTCACAGTCTTGGGGTTACAGACTGGCCCCAAAAGGGACTGGATCAGTTAGACAGGAAAACAAGAAAAATACTTCACACATTTCAAGTGATATTTAAAAATCAGTGTGTACCAACATTATGTATTCCTAGTTCTGATGCTGGTATGGGCCTCCTCGAAATTGATTGCATGTATAGATCAGCAGTCCTAGGACTGCATACATATCTGCTGACCTCACAAGATCCAGACATAGCAAAAGTTTTAAAACATGAGAACAAGTCTAGATGACTTTCCTGCTTAATTTAGCAAAAGCATATCAATGTCAAGCAGGAATGGAATGAAGTAGGCAAAAATCAGGAAGCAACTGAATGTGCCAAAAACTAAAGAATAAAAGGATAGGGATCAGATAAGAAGGCAAGAAATGTGGGAAAGGCAGAAATATTGTTGCAAGAACAGAAAACTCCTGAAAGAACCTCATGTTGATCAGGGTCTGAGGCAGGAATCGTTAAGGAGAGGTGAATTTAAAGTAGAAGATGAAAGGGTAATATTGTCCACCCAGGATAGTAGACTATGTACACATTGGTTTACAAAGTCCATTGAACATGTGAAAGAAACAGACAAATGCAGGTTCTGCAAAGCAGGGCTGAAAAGATTGCACGTCTTGTTGCTGGGTGTGATACACAAATGGCATAGGGCCTGCATACTGAAAGGTATAATAATGCATTGGGGATTGTGCAAACATTAGAGTACTGAAGTAGCTGAGAAGCATTGGAAACATGAGCCACAAAGCATTATAAAGAAAGATGAAGTTTATATTGCATGAGATCACCCATTAGCAACAGTTCAAAAAATAGATGCGAGGAAACCAGATATAGTAGTCCATGAAAGGAAGACAGAAGTAGCATTGAACTTTGAAACTGCACCTAGTGATTACAGTGGCAAATGTCCAGAGAGACACAAGGTTATAAAATACAAGGATTTACAGGTGGAAATGAGGGCAATGTGGAAGAATGATACCCAAACAGTTCGAGTAGTACTAGAAGCAATGGGTCTCATACAAAATAATTTACTGTCATATTTAGATATGCTACCAGTACATGCAACCCTGTATGAATTGCAGAAGGAGTCACTTCTGGACACATTGTGGGTGTTGGAAAGACCACTTTTGGGTAGCATCAAAGACTGAAACTATTTTACTTTCTTGAACTTTAATCATACTTTGATTTAGGAATGGGGCCCATTCCCATCATGGTATTGGAAACTCAAAAGACTTGGAGAAATTAAACCAATAATATAATTAATATAGGTGATATAATTAATATGAATTGCATTGCCTTAGTATTTACATTGTTTTAACATACAAGAAAGCATAATTTAACTTTATAGTGCAATTCCCTTCTTTTTAAAGAAATTTGCAAAACATAGCAAGACAATAGTATATCCATCCTTTAAGAAAGGATGATTTTGGTAGAAGAGAAAGGAAGAGGTGTATATGTAGGGTAGTTTAGGGAGAAGGAGGTGTAGGGTAGAGAGGCATAACTTGGAATGATAGGTGAATGATAAAGGGTAGAGGGGGCATGGCTTGGAATGGAAGGTGAATGATATAGGGTAGAGGGGACATGGCTTGGAGTGGAAGGTGAAAGATATAGGGTAGAGGGGGCATGGCTTGGAATGGGAGGTGAATGCTACAGGGTAGAGGGTGCATGAGTTGGAATGGAAGGCAAATGAATTAGGGTAGAGGGGGCATGGCTTGGAATTGGAGGTGAATGAAATAGGGTAGATGGGGCATGGCTTGGAATAGGAGGGGAAATGATACAGGGTAGAGAGGGCATGACTTGGAATGGGAGGTGAATGATGTAGGATAGAGGGTGCATGGCTTGCAATGGGAGGTGAATTATATAGGGCAAAGGGAGCATGGTTTGGATTGGGAGGTGAATGCTATAGGATAGAGGGGGCATGGGTTAGAATGGAAGGCAAATGAGTTAGGGTAGAGGAGGCATAGCTTGGAATTGGAGGTGAATGAAGTAGGATAGAGGGGGCATGGCTTATAATAGGAGGTTAATGATGTAAGGTAGATGGGGCATGGCTTGGAATAGGAGGTGAATGATACAGGGTAGAGGGGGCATGGCTTGGAATGGGAGGTGAATGATATAGGGTAGACGGAGCATGGCTTGGAATGGAAGGTGAATGATATATTGTAGAGGGGGCATGGCTTGGAATGGGAGATGAATGATATAGGGTAGAGGTGGCATGGCTTGGAGTGGGAGATGAATGATATAGGGTAGAGGGGTCATGGCTTGGAGTGGGAGATGAATGATATAGGGTAGAGGGGTCATGGCTTGGAATGGGAGGTGAATGATACAGGGTAGAGGGGGCATGGTTTGGATTGGGAGGTGAATGCTATAGGGTAGAGAGCACATGGGTTGGAATGGAAGGCAGATGAATTAGGGTAGAGGAGGCATAGCTTGGAATTGGAGGTGAATGAAATAGTGTAGAGGGGGCATGGGTTGGAATGGAAGGCGAATGAATTAGGGTAGAGGGGGCATGGCTTGGAATAGGAGGTGAATGAAATAGGGTAGAGAGGGCATGGCTTGGAATGGGAGGTGAATGATATAGAGTAGACGGAGCATGGCTTGGAATGGAAGGTGAATGATAAATTGTAGAGGGGGCATGGCTTGGAATGGAAGGTGAATGATACAGGGTAGAGGTGGCATGGCTTGGAGTGGGAGATGAATGGTATAGGGTAGAGGGGACATGGCTTGGAATGGAAGGTGAAAGATATAGGGTAGAGGGGGCATGGCTTGCAATGGGAGGTGAATGATATAAGGTAAAGGGAGCATGGTTTGGATTGGGAGGTGAATGCTATTGGGTAGAGGGGGCATGGGTTGGAATGGAAGGTGAATGAATAAGGGTAGAGGAGGCATGGCTTGAAATTGGAGGTGAATGAAGTAGAGTAGAGGGGACATGGCTTGGAATGGGAGGTGAATGATATAGGGAAGACTGGGCATGGCTTGGAATGGGAGATGAATGATATAGGGTAGAGGGGGCATGTCTTGGAATGGGAGGTGAATGATACAGGGTAGAGAGGGCATGTCTTGGAATGGGAGGTGAATGATACAGGGTAGAGAGGGCATGGCTTGGAATGGGAGGTGAATGATGTAAGGTAGAGGGGGCATGGCTTGGAATGGGAGGTGAATGATGCAGAGTAGAGAGGGCATGGCTTGGAATAGGAGGTGAATGATACAGGGTAGAGAGGGCATGGCTTGGAATGGGAGGTGAATGAAATTTGGTAGGGAGTCATGGCTTGGAATGGATGGTGAATGATATAGGTTAGAGGGGGCATGGCTTGGAATGGAAGGTGAATGATATAGGGTAGAGGTGGCATGGCTTGGAGTGGGAGATGAATGATATGGGATAGAGGAGTCATGTCTTGGAATGGAAGGTTAATGATATAGGGTAGAGAGGTGGCATGGCTTGGAGTGGGAGATTAATGATATAGGGTAGAGGGGTCATCGCTTGGAATGGGAGGTGAATGATATAGGGTAGAGGGGGCATGGTTTGGATTGGGAGATGAATACTATAGGGTAGAGGGCGCATGGATTGGAATGGAAGGCAAATGAATTAGGATAGAGGGGGCGTGGCTTGGAATTGGAGGTGAATGAAGTAGGGTAGAGGGGGCATGGCTTGGAATTGAAGGTGAATGAAGTAGGGTAGAGGGGGCATGGCTTGGAAAAGGAGGTGAATGATACAGGGTAGAGAGGGTATGGCTTGGAATGGGAGGTGAATGATATAGGGTAGACGGAGCATGGCTTGGAATGGAAGGTGAATGATATATTGTAGAGGGGGCATGGCTTGGAATGGAAGGTGAATGATATAGTGTAGAGGGGGCATGTCTTGGAATAGGAGGTGAATGATACAGAGTAGAGAGGGCATTGCTTTGAATGGGGGGGAATGATATAGGGTAGAGGTGGCATGTCTTGGAATGGGAGGTGAATTATATAGGGTAGAGGTGGCATGGCTTGGAATGGTGATGCAGTGGGAATAAGCAGATGGTTTGGAATGGGTAAATGACAAATATTTGGAGAGAAAAAGTGCAGTAATAGTACTAGAGAAAAGATAAAAGGGGAGTGGAAGTAAGTGGGACTTTCAGCCAGGAGAGGGCCATGAACAGAGCCACAGGTTGGATAGGTGCCGTCTAAGATGATGCTTAAAGGCAAGAAGGTTGAGTGTAGATCTGATGGGTAGAGGAATGGAGTTCTGTATTTTGGCTACTGAGGAAGAGTAGAGGCTATGACCAGCAGATATATTGGGTTTGTAAATTTATTTATTTTTTATTTTATTTATTTTACATTTGTTACAAATGTTCAAGAATTGTTTAGCAACTCTATCTAAATGATCTATTGGGGTGATAGGTGTGTAATATTAAATTTAATGCAGGGGAAGGCATTCGGTTTGTACAAAATGTTATGGGTATGGCAAGTCTTAACTTTGAGATGAGATTGACTGCACTGCAGAGGTAGTGGTGATTGCATCCTCAAAAATCTTATGGTGTCATTAGAAACTATGAGAAATTTTATTATTTCTTTTGCAGGTTCATTGCAGTGTGTTTTGTCTTTTGCCTTTATCAGGGCGTAGTCATAGATTTGGAATTGATAGCTGCAGTCCGAGATCCACTACTAACTGAAGGACTAGAAAGTCCATTATCAGTAAAAATAAATAAATGGAAAATAATGAAACAAAAATAGAAGTATGTGTTATCATGTAGAAATAAACCAATGCATATTCTTCCATATGGTTTATTTTTGTTATTCCTAAAGTACTATTTCATTTTAAAGAAAGCTTGTGAGCATACTCTGCATGTTTGTATGGTTATATTAAATTTTAAAATTCAAGTTATGAGCATTAGCATACAAAAAATACCTATCTGTTTTTCAGTAATGGCTGAGGGAAGAGAGTAGGGCTTAATTTAAATAGTTGTTTTACTAGTTTATTGATTAATGTATTCTTTATCTACTTTTGTACTTTTTGTCAGAAGCATGTACACTGGACCTTTTAACACTGACTGTCTTGATACAGATTGTGATTTAACTGTAAATGTTCTTCTTATTGATCACTGCTGCAGTAGCCTAAGCTTTATGGGTTATGTCCTGCATAGGTGATAGCCGTCCAGCTTCCAAAGTTTCAGGGAACCTTCCACCCTCCCAAACCATTAGTCAGAACAAGCTGAGCTGACTAAAAAGACAGGTTTGGACACAAAACCTCTTCAGAGCTTTCCTGCATCCTAAGAGGGTGCCCCTCTCAGTGCTTCAGAGAATTGATGATCAGCTTATGCAGTTGCATTTTGGTGTACATAGGTTCCCTTTTGGCAAAAACATTCTACATATTATTTTTCATTGTTTCAATTTACTTTTGGACCCTATTCCTAAGTCAAAGTGTGATTAAAGTTCGTGAAATTAATATTATTTCAATCTTTGATGTCAGCCAGAAGTGCTCTTTGCAGTACCCACAGTGTGCCCAGTAATGACTCCTCCTGCATTTCATACAGAGTTACATGTATTGGTAACATATCTAAATGTGATTGTAGATTCATTTTTATAAGACCCATTGCTCCTACTATTGAAACTGTCTGGGTATCTTTCTTCCACATTGCTCTCATTTCTGCCTGCAAATCCTGATATTTTATGACTTTTTGTCTCTCTGTACGCAAGACACTGTAGTCACTGGGTGTAGCAATTTAAAGGATCACTGCTATTTTTGTCTTCTTTTCATGGACCACTGTATCTGGTTTTCTCACATGTATCTTTTAAACTGTTGGTAATGGGTCATCCCACATGATGTAGACTTCATCATTTTCTGTGATGCTTTGTGGTTCATGTTTCTAGTGTTTTTCAACTACTTCATTATTGTAAAGTTTGGACAATCCCCAGTGCAACAGTCTTGCCACATTATTATGCCTTTTAGTTTACAGTCCTTCTGCCATCAGTATATCACAATCAGCAACAAGGTGTGCAACTGTTTCCACTTCTGTTTTACAAAACCTACATTTGTCTGTTTCTCCCACATGTTCAATGAACTTTGTAAACCAACTTGTACACGGCCCACTATCTTGGGCCACCAGTATTAACCTTTCATTTTTTGGTTTGAATTCACATCTCCTTAAGCATTCCTGCGTTCGATCCTGATCAACATGAGGTTCTTCCAGGAGTTTTCTGTATTTGAAATTATATTTATACATTTTCCACATTTCTTGCCTTCTTGTCTGATACTTCACCTTATATTCTTTCTTTTGTTTTTTGGCACATTCAGTTGCTGCCTCATTTTTATCCACTTCTGATTTGATTTCCATTCCCGCTTGATGCCAGTATGCTTCTGCTAGATTAAGAAGGGAGTTCATCTAAGATTTATTCTCCTCATGTTTCAAAACTTTCACTATATTTGGGTCTTGTGAGTTCAGCAGATATGTA
Source organism: Protopterus annectens (assembly GCF_019279795.1). Lineage (NCBI taxonomy): Eukaryota > Metazoa > Chordata > Ceratodontiformes > Protopteridae > Protopterus > Protopterus annectens. The sequence goes on from NC_056743.1 coordinate 738,691,333, forward strand.
TGCAGTCCCACAATTGCAGATCTTTACATGTAATCAGTTTCAAATTGACCCATACCTCCTTCGGAATGGGAATATATAATCTTGGTATGCAAAGATTTTTGTAAATCATTTGATGAGCATGAGCATCCTTCTTGTTTTCCTGTCTAATCTCTCCAACACCTTTTGGGGCCAGTCAGTCACTCCAAAACTGTAAGTTAGGACAGAAAGAACAAATTGGTTTATAGCTTGAATTTTGTTCCTATATGTAAACACTGTTTTCAGGATTAATTGAAGTCTTCCAAAATATTCCCTAATAAATTTTATTCACATTTGTTCATGTTTTATTGTTGATCCTTCATCAATTCCTAAATATTTATACATACCCTCTTGCTCAAGTTCTTTTATATCACATTCTTGTCCCAAACTGATTTTTTCTTGGTACTACAGCTTTCCTCCTTTAAAGGTTGCTTTTGCACATTTATCAAGACCAAATGACATTCTTGTATCATCAGAAAAGGTTTTACCTACTTGCAGTTTTGCTTTCAGTTCCTCATCTGATGAGCTATATAGTCTTAAATCATCGACAAAGAGAAGATGAGAAGTCTTAACACTTTGTTGCTTTCTGGAAGCCAAATTGTAGCCATGACCTAATCTGTTAAGCAGAGAGCTTAATGGGTTAACAGCAAGGCAAAAGAGCAACAGTGACAGAGAGTCACCCTGGAATATCCCCCTTTGGATTTTTATCCCTGGAACAATAATTTGCCCTTTAATATAGCTTAACTGAAAAGTGGTTTGCCACTGTTTCATGGTTGCTGGCATGAAGTTTATCAATGAAGGGTGTATATATACATTTTAAGCACTCTTTTATCCATGAATGTAGGATACTGTCAAATGCTTTTTTGTAGTCAATCCATGCCATACTTAAATTCTTCCCGTTTTTGCAGTTCTCCACTATGACTTTAACAACAAATGATCCTTTGTTCCATGCAATTTTCTTTTATTGCCCTTTTGTTCTATTGTCATAATTGAGTTTTCTTCTAAATAACTGTAAACTCTGTCGGCATCAATTCCAATGTATAGTTTATACATCTTTGGAAGGCAAGTTATTGGTCTATAATTTATAGGATAGCTTGCAGGTTCACATTTAAATAGGAGCATTGTTTTTCCTGTTGTTAGCCAAGTTGGTGTCTGTTTGGGGTGCGTATATAAATAATTTTTACTCATGGCTAAATCTTCCTGCTACGATGTTAATACTTTTAAATAGAAATTAGGTACTGGATCTGGGCCTGGGGTTTTCCATTTAGAAACTTTTCTTAACTTTGTTTTAATCTCTCTGGCTGTTAATTCATCCCATTTCATATCCTGCACTTTTGAACTTCTTACTCTTTCTTTTACTTCTTCTGTCCATTTAGCATTTTTGTTATGTTCCACAGGATCTTCATAAATAACGTCTCCAAAATATATCTATTTCTTTGTTTTTGGTGGTCTTTCAATTCCTTTTACCTTGTTTCCCAATTCTCTATAAAACTTTTTTGGGTCATCAATAAATTGCTTATTTGTACTTTTCCTTTATATTTATCAATGTATCTTCTAAGTTTTTCCTGCCAGTGCAGATGTTTTTAGTTTATTATTTGTGATAGTGCATGATAAATCCTGATCTGTTATAATACTGCACATTGCTTTTATCACATCTACCTTTCTAAGTATTTTTGTTGATCTATTCCCTCTTCTATACTCTTCTAACAGTGACACTTCTTGTCTTAATTACTTTATAAATTTCTATGTTTAATACTTCCATAATGGTATTTGAGTTCTCCCATTACTTTCCCTTATTACAGTGTGTTCTTGTAGAATTGTATCTGTTATTAATTTAGCTGCACAATAATATAACCAGTTTACTTCTGTTATATTGCATGGACAGTCTTAATTACTGTGTTCATTTTTTTATCAAACTTCTAACTTTTGGGGTTTTATTAACCTTCTGCAGTCTATTTCTTTCATTGATCTTAATATGTCTATCTCTATTAAATCAAGCAACTCTTCTCTTAGCTAATTCTCTTCAAAGCTGAGGACACATTTTTTTCTCCATTTTCTGAGAGGATTTTATAAAGAGTTCTATACCATCTTCCTGTGGCACATTATCTTCAATTTCATCCTGTGTAAGCCGTTGCTCTGTCATATTGGAACTCACTAACCTATTACTCCTCATCATTAACTGCATCAGAGTTGCCTCAGTTTCCTGTTCCTTCCCCTGCTGTCCAGCTTCAAGTAAATGTTTACATTGGTTTCCTGTGGAAGGCTCCAAAATATTTTCATATGACAACTGACCAGTTGCTTTCCTTTCCACTGGTTTCTCCTTAATTTGGATGTCCATTGCTTTATCCTGCTGTGGTGCTTTCTGAGTTAGATTTTCTACACTGAATTCTTCATTTTACAGTTACTCAATAACCTCAGTTCTAGTTCTTTAACGTCTCCTTACTAATCTTCTTTTATACTTTTCCTCTGTCTTCTTATTTTTTGTATTGTAAAGTTTTCCATGTCTGAATTCCTTTGCCTGTATTTCTCTTCAAATATCTTTGGTGCTGCTCTTTTTGCATTGATTAGTTTTGCTTTCTGCTTTGCATAAATATTATACCATAGGGAATCTCTTTTTCTTTCCCATGTCCATATTTCTTCTTCGGATGTCTCCTGATCTTCCTGTTTCTCCTTACTTTGGAGATTGCTCCATCATGCTGTCATGTAACCTGTGTTTGACCTTCTACCCCCAATACTTTACTTTGCAGGCATTCCTTAACTTCAACTACTATTTTTTTTAATTTCTACTTTACTAATCTTCTTTTCTACATCCCCTCTTTGTGATATTTTGTATTGTGAAATTTTCCATATCTGGATGCCTTGGCCTGTATTTCTCTTTGAATACCTTTGAGGCTGCCTTTTCTGTATTGATTAATTTGGCTTTCGACTTTGCATAAATATTGCACTATATCAAATCTCCCTTTCCTTCCCATATCCATATTTCTTTTTTAAACTTTTCAAAAATATCTAGGTTTTGTTGTTTATATTTTTGCACTTCCCCAGATGCTTCCTTTTCCAAACGGATCAAAGTTTTGTGGTCTATATAATGTTTTTCACAAATCTGTTTTATTAATGAACACAATTTTTTATTTGAAACTTCTGACAGTTTTCCTTGTGGAAGTATTTTTCTTTCCTCTAATTTCTCTCTTAATCTTTCTGTATATCCTTTGTCTGGAAATTGTGGGCTTTTTGCTTAATAGTAACAATAGATAATTTCTTTCTTATCCTCAACAGTCCACTCTGTCATCTTTATGGCTCTACTTTGGCCTATCAGTTTTTGTGATTTTTGTGGACTGCCACTTCCTTTTACAATAGGGGGCCCATCCTCCCCCTGGGCCTGGCCTAGCCCCATTGTAGGAATGTTTCCTTATTTTGAGGATTCTACACTGTCATTTTTTCCAGTCCTGGCACAAGTGCACCTAACAGGATTGGGCACTTTTTTAATCCTGGGTCTTGTGCACCCAGCTGTCTTTTTTTTAATTTTGACCATCTTTTGTCCATGATATATGCTGTATAAGATACATTCTATATATATCAGAGTCATCTTTGTGAAAACCAGTGTCCACCTCATGAACATATTCACCAAGACTTGAGGATTAATTCAGTTTCAGCAATACTATTCTCCTTTGCTAGCTGACTCATCATCTCTCCATTTGGGCCGCACATCTCCCCATTCAGATTCCTGTGTGGGAAAGTACATTTTAAGATAGGGATATGTGTTTTTATTGACTGTTGCATGATTTTGCTGTACTTTTAAATGGGAGAGCACTTTTGTGTTTGAGAGTTTTAAAAGTTGATTTGAACATTCTAAACCTTTTTTTTCTGTTGAGAAGCTGTGTTTAAATTACTTTTTGAGGCTTATAAAGTGTATCTGACTGCTTCTTACAGTGTTTGTGTTGGGAAAAGTGACCTTGTACTACTTTTGAAATTTTACTGGCTGGTGCTGCTTAGTTTCCTTGAGAAAGAGGCACTATTTTTGACTTGGCTATGGAACAAGCTACCGATTCCATGATTGCTCCTTCTTCCAACCACAAAAATAAAAATCTAAGCAAACAGCCTTTGCCAGCACAGCAGACTACCAATTTCTTAAGCTACAGGTGGATGTGTCTGTTGTAGCCAAAGCTGGTTCCTCAAACCACTTGTCTTTTTCTCTGGAATCCCTCTGTTACCCATACAGCTACTGTGGACTGGGGTTAGCATTGTTCTCCGCAGGTATTGGTGTCCCCTCAGTGGCCAAGGAAATGCCACTTTTGTCTGTATGGTGAGAAGGGGCAGTGAAGGTGCTACTGGTCAACCAGAATGCTGCACCTGTCCCTGAGAAGCTGTTGTTGCCATTAAAAATCCTGTTTGCGCCAACGTTCATGTCAAAAAGATGCAGAAAGCTAAATTTATAGCTTCTATTCCATTTTCACTGGACAGGTGTAATTTTATTAAGTGTGCTCTGGGTCTTGTACAGGCTATTGACCCTTTTTATCAGGCAGTTTCTAGTAAGAGAAAAAGATATTCCTCTTTCTCTGAAGAGATTCAGGAAATTGAATCTGGAGAGGAATGTGATGGGACAGATACAGGTTTTTCTCATCAGAATTCTGATTCTGACTAATATAATAGCATGTTATCTGAATCTACCTGTCAGTGATTGTCTTTCTCTGACACTGTTTCCAGAATGCGTCAGTGTTTTTAGTGGGAGAACACTGAGATGGCTCAGTCCATCATAAAATGCTATGAAATTTTACACCTCAGATTTCCAAAATCTCTTCCCATCCCTCCACTGTTGCCGGCATTGGAGGATGTGTTTGTTGCATCCTGTGGTTTCCCTGATAACCAGCCTGCTGCACTTAAGTAAACAGAATGTACAAAATTCCTCATATTTGTATACACTCATCCCAGACCCAACAGCTACAGCTTTATTCAGTCCAGCTGCTACCAAGCATTTTGTTAATCCTAAGCCTTCCCCTTCTGATAAGGATGGTAAAACAATTGATAAGGTTGGAAAAAAGTGTGTGCTTCTACAACTTTATTGTTTAGAATTTTGAATTGTCAAGCTCATAGTTTAAAAGTATTTTTTTCCTGACTAATTCTGACGGTATGGGGAATATTTGATCTGCATTTTTTTCCTCTGAGGAAAAATCTGCTTTGTGTGGTTTGGTTTCTTTAATTTCTCAAGTCACTACTCATTCTATAAAGTGTGATTATGACTCAATAGATATTAAATCCAGGGCTGTTGCCACTGGTGCTGTGTTGATAAGGTTTACTTGGCTGAATTCTCAGAACTCCCTAGAGGATATAAAAATTAGATTGTAAATTCACCTTTGTTTAGAGATTGTGTTTGGACCCTCTGCTGCAAAAGCTTATCAAAAAATGTGATGAGAGGTAAGCTGATATAGGGAATTTTTCACATGTTTATTTCTCCTTCAGTAAATTTTCCAGGGTGTTTTTCTGCTCACTCTTGTCCAGTTTTGGCAAGGCACAAAACAGTGTCAACAAAATGCTGGTAAACAAATATTTAAAAAAACAATGGCAGAGAGGTTCTATGAAGAAAGCAGGACCACCCCCCGCCAGAAAAAAGGGCAGGCAAATAAGTCATAATAATTATGTAATGGACCTTGTTTACCCCACCCCCTAATCTGACAGTCCCTTATCTCTTCCAAAAAAGTCAGAATCTCCATTTCTCTCTTTGGCAACAGATTGTTTCAGATGAATGGTTTGTGAGAGTGATTTAGCGGGGTTGCAGATAACAGTGGAAAGAAATCCTTTCCTTCTAGAGAATTATTCCCCATCCATCTGACCAAACCCCTCTGTTCCATACTGTCCTGTAGCACATGTTTTCTCAGGGAGCAGTAGAAGCATTTCCTCTTTCCCAGTTGAGAAGACGTTTTAATTCAAGAATGTTTCTGGTGCCAGAGAAAGAAAATGCCTGGAGATCAGTTTCTGGACCTTCTTCTTCTTCTTTCGACTGTTCCCGTTAGGGGTCGCCACAGCGGATCATCTGTTTCCATTTCTTCCTGTCCTCTGCATCTTGCTCTGTCACACCAACCGCCTGCATGTCCTCTCTCACCACATCCATAAACCTTATCTTAGGCCTTCCTCTTTTCCTCTTACCTGGCAGCTCCATCCTTAGCATCCTTTTCCCAACATACCCAGCATCCTTCCTCAGTACATGTCCAAACCAATGCAATCTCGCCTCTCTTGCTTTGTCTCCAAACTGTCCAACCTGAGCTGACCCTCTAATATACTAATTCCTAATCATGTCCATCCTAGTCATACCCAGTGCAAATCTTAACATCTTTAATTCTGCTACATCCAGCTCTGACTCCTGCCTTTTTGTCAATGCCACTGTCTCCAACCCATATAACATAGCTGGTCTAACTACCCTCTTGTAGACCTTCCCTTTCACTCTTACTGGTACCTGTCTGTCACAAACCACTCCTGGCACTCTTCTCCACCCATTCCATCCTGCCTGTACTCTCCTCTTCACCTCTCTTCCACTCACACCATTACTCTGAACTATTGATCCCAAGTACTTAAACTCATCCACCTTTACCAACTCTACTCCCTGCATCCTCACCATTCCTCTACCCTCCCCCTCATTTACACACATATATTCTGTCTTAGCCGTGCTGACCTTCATTTCTCTCCTCTCTAGAGCATATCTCCACCTCTCCAGGGTCTTCTCAACCTGGTCCCTACTCTCACTACAGATCACAATGTCATCTGCAAACATCATAGTCCACAGGGCCTCCTGTCTGATCTCATCTGTCAACCTGTCCATCACCACTGCAAATAAGAAAGGGCTCAGAGCTGATCCTTGATGTAATCCCACCTCCACCTTAAAAGTATCTGTCACTCCCACCACAGTCCTCACCACTGTCACACTACTCTCGTACATATCCTATACCACTCTTACATACTTCTTTGCCACTCCCGACTTCCTCATACAATACCACAACTCCTCTCTAGGCACCCTATCATATGCTTTCTCTAAATCCACAAAGACACAGTGCAACTCCTTCTGACCTTCTCTGTATTTCTCCAACAACACTCTCAGAGCAAACATCACATCTGTAGTGCTCTTTTCTGGCATGAAACCATACTGCTGATCACTAATCATCACCTCCCTTCTTAACCTAACTTCCATATCTGTCAAATGTCCACATTTTTGCCTCATATTTTTGGTCTGATCCTTATGAAATTTATGGCTTTCTGGCAAATCACTGAAGATTGAAGTCACTAAGTAACATTTTAGTTTCAGACTTCATGTCCTTCTGAAAAATACATGCTAACACAAATCTTGTTATTCTAGCAACTTTCTAAGTCTGTAAGAGCAACATTTAAAATGTGTCCCTATTTTTGGCCTTTGTGCTCCCAATGTTTTAGGCTTTGCCCAGATTTCTGGTGTTAAGAGGTATGTTCTGGATCTTTCTTTCCTGTACCAGTTTGTGATCATGCCCAAGTTCAAAATACTTTCACTATCCAACCTGTTACCCCATGCTGCCTCATTTGAGTTTTTGGTAACCTTATAGTTAAAAGGTGTGTAGCATTACATTCTTATCCATCCATACTTAAGTCATTTCTTAAGGTTTTGTGTGTCTATATATCATTATCAGTTCTCTGCCTTACACTTTGGGCTATCCACTGTTCCAAGAGTTTTCACAGTGTGTCAAACTCCAGTTACAGCACATTGGATGCTACAAGGCATCCACATTTTTCCATATTTAGATGACTTGCTTATCTTTGCAGAGTATTTTGCAAAATATCAGGAATCTGTCACTTGTTTTACAGATCTCGTTTGCAGGCTGGGATTGCAGTACACCATTCAAAAGTGTTTATTTTACTCCATCACACAAGATCATGCTCCTTTGATTCACCTTCCTCATTGCATTAAATTATATTCCTTGTATAATACAGCACCACTTCTTAGAGCATGTTTTAAATTTATAGTTTTGAACTTTTTGCCAGTAAGCAATGAAACAAAATGTATGATCCAATAAAGAGAAAACTGCCCACTTCAGAACATTTCAACCATAAAGGGCCACTCAAACTTCTGTCATTACAAGCCACTAGTGTCAGTCCATATGCATAATTTCTGCAGAAGTAAAATTCATCTTAATAATTCCACATTAAAGAGATCTGTAACTAATGAAGAGGTTGCTGCTAGGAAACATCTTTATATTTCAGGGTTTCATCTACAAATTCAGTCCCTGCTGCCCTTGAAGAATAAATTGCCTATGTTACATTAAAAAATAGTAAGCTGGTAATATTGCAATAGGGAATGGATGGCAAACTGATAACAGGGTCATAGTTACTAGGAATCTATTCCAAAGGAAGACACATTCAGGACTACAACATAGTATCAGCAATCCATCTACATGCTGTGGGAGTATAACCCACAGCCTTCTGCATCAGAAGCAAGTATGCTACCTGTTGTGTTAGTAACTCTGCTTTTCAATTCTATAGCACAGTAGTGACACAATTTTCTAAACCAAACAGTTTCACATTGTAAACATACTTGGCATGAGCAGCAGTAAACTTCTATTCCCTTGAAGCTAACAGTTCCTTAAAAATGCACCTGAAACTCAATTCCTTGAAAATGCACCTGGAACTCAGTTCCTTGAAAAATTTGGCTTGGTAGTTGGGTTGGAGGATTCAGGATACTGTTTCCTGTAAGTAAGGTACAGGGTTTGAGCCTGAGTAAGTAACTAACCACCTGCTATCCACAACTAGGGCATTACACACACACACACACACACACACACACACACACACACACACACACACACACACCTCTACCTACCATACCTCTCAAACTCTTAGTGCAAGAAATCTAGACAAAACCTAGAATTATGGTGGACAAAGTCCAAAAAATAGGGACAGATTTTAAATATTGCTCTCATGAATTTAGAAAGTTGCTAGAATAACAGGATTTGTGTTGGTGTGCATTTTTCTAAAGGATACGAATTCTGAAACTCAAATGTCTGGCATTATTTAGTAACTTCGGTCCTCAATGAGTTTCCAGAAAATCACAAATTTTATGAGGAACAGACCAAAATATGAAGCAAAAATCTGGACAGTTGAGAGGTATGCTACCTACCTCTTACACACACACACACACCTACCTACCTACATACCTCTTATATACACACGTACACCTACCTATCTACCTCTTGCACACACACCTACATCTATCTACCTATCAGTCTACCTGTTACATACACACATAACCCTCTACCTACCTACCTCTTACACACACATGCCTCTACCTACCTCTTTTTTACACACACACACACACACACACACACACACACACACACACACACACTCTCTCTTACCTCTTACTTGTCCATACATGGTCCTCAGTCCAGACATCTTCCTGTATTCAAATTCCACATGCGTTCACACACACACACACACACACACACACACACACACACACTCACACACATGCACACACCTCTTACTTGTCCTTCTGTAGTCAGTAGTCCAAAAGTCGTCTTCTATTCAGATTTCGAGCACACACAAAATGAAGACGTAAACAGGTTGCACAGGTGCAACAGGTAGGGTGTTCTTAAAGAAGAACACTCCTAAAAAAGTATGTTTTGTTTTTCTTTTTAAATTAAAAAAATTAATCCTCCAGCAAGCGGGCCCTCTCCCAGCCAGTGGGCCGTAGGCGACTGCCTTGGTCACATAGTGCTGGATCCAGATCTGGGTTTTACCCAAATACAGACAAAACATGTAAGTGTGGGCTATAGCCTTACAGCAACATCTCACTCTGCAGGAGTTCCACATTCTGTCAGAGCAAAACTGTGTGGCATATAAGCTGAGCAGAACAAAGGTAGACCCTCACAGATGGAAGTTAGATCAGGGGTCTTCCCAGAATTGATCCATCTCTGAAAGTTCCTCAAGTAGACCATTCTGCCTTCTCTCTGAACCAGGGGTGTAGCTAGGATTTTCAAATTTGTACTGACAGCTCTCAAACTGCTACCCCCCTCCCCAGCCAAGCTACGGCCTTTCTCGTAATTCATGGTTCGCTCTTTTAGTGTCGATGAAGAGGCATTCGCTGTAATGCCTCTTCAGTAATCTAATATAAATTCACTCAAACTCGGTTCCCTGAATTGAAAATTAATCTGAAATGTCAGTTCTTTGAAAAATGCAGCATGGTAGTTGGGGTAGAGACTTTATGCTTTTGTTTTCTGTAACCAAGGTACAGGTTTTGAGCTTGAGTAAATTGCTAACCACCTGCTACCACTAACTAGGATGTTTCATTCACACACACACCCCTACCTACCTCTTAGTGTAAGAAATATGGACAAATTCTAAAATAAACAGGGACAGATATTAAATAATGTTCTTGTGAACTTAGAAAGTTGCTAGAATAACAGGATTTGTGCTAGTTTGAATTTTTCTAAAGGACATGAAGTCTGAAGCTCAAATGTCTGTCATTATTTAGCAACTTCAGCCTTCAATGATTTTCTAGAAAATCACAAAATTTATGAGGAGCAGACAAAAAATATGGGGCAAAAATCTGGACATTCTGCAAAATGTGGACAGTTGAGAGGTATGCTACCTACCACACACACACACACACACACACACACACAAAACCTCTCAACCTCTTACAGCAACAAACTCATAAATAAAACTGAGGCAAAGGCCCAAAAATAAGGACACTTTTTTAAATATTGCTCTTATAAACTTAGAAAAGTAATAGAATAGTAGTAGTACGTCTTGCATCAGTACGAATTTTCTGAAAGGTATGAAATCTGAAACTGAAATGTCTGCATTATTTTCTAACTTCAGTCTTTAACAATTTGCCACTAATTTGCCAGAAAACTGCAATTTTATGAAAAACGGACCAAAAATGTGATGCAAAAATATAAAATTGCCAGACAATACAGCTGGGAACCTGTCAAAGGAGGGACACCATTTTAATGTGAGCACAGTTAACTTAGAGCAGCTGACAAAATTAGAGAATCTACATGCATTTCTGAAATAAAAGTAATGTATAACTCTGATCATTACAGTTATTTATAAAAGTAAAGTAAACCCTCTATGTTTTCTTCCAAAATTGCTATTTTGTGGAGGGATCATTAGGGGAAGAGCAACATTTTGAGCCAAAATCGGGGACAGTTGAGGTTTGGCTACGCCTAATTCTATAAAGCAATTTATTTGCATGTACCTCTCAACCTGTTAATGCAATAAATCTGGACAAGGCCAAATATATTGAGGGAACATATAAACAGTACTAAAAATCGCTCTTGTATAAATTGGGACAGTTGATAGAACATGTCTTATTTTAGCATGCATTTTTCTGAAGGTTATAAAGTCTGAAACTAGTGTGTCATTATTTAGTGACTTAATTCCTAAATCATTTGCCAGAAAACCACAAATTGAGGAACAAACCAAAAATAAGAAGCAAAAAATCTATTCATTCTTTGAAAATCTGGACAGTTGGGAGGTATAGTTCAGCTGGGGCTGTCTATGTTTGCCGACTTTCCCCCTCACAAAACCATGGTCGAATGGAGCCTCCCCCTGCAGCCATTCCAATGATCCATTACTTTGCTATTTCACTCCATTTACCATAAACACTAATGTACATACTGATTTACTTCTATGATGATTTGAACTTCATTTGAAAGTTTTATTTTGCATTTTACAGCACAAACACTAAGACATCTGCTAAACAAACTTGGCATTAAAACTTCTCTGCCCTTGAAACTCACATTCATTGAAACAACATTAAAACCCACATTCAAAGAAAATACATTTTACCGTGGCAGATAAAAATTAATTCTGGGCTGCTTTTAAATCATAGGCCCCTTGCATATGAAACATACATGTGCTCTTTGATACACCTTCCTATTGCTTTGAACATTTTTCCAGTAAACAATGAAACAAAACTGCCCAATTCAGAACATTTCCATCATAAAAGTCTAGTCAAACTTTTACAGTCCACCATTATCAGTAAATAATATGCACAATCTCTGAAGTAGTAAAAAAAGTAATCTAAATAATTCCACATTAAATAAATCTAAGTAATGAAGAGGTTGCTGCTAGCAATCACCTTTATATTTCATGACTTCACCGAAAAATAAAGTGTCTGATGCCCCTGAGGAATAAATTGCCTAAATTACATTAATAATAAGCTAGTAATATTGCAATAGGAAATGGATGGCAAACTGATAACAGGCTCATAGTTAGTGTCTTAACTTTCAGTACAGCAGCATTCACCCCTTATGGGAGTAGAACCAATAACCTTCTGCATTAAAAGCAAGTACACAACATTTTGTGCTACTAGCAATGTGAGCTGATTTAGCATAATCAGCACTAAACGTCTCTTTCCCTGCAGCTCTCAGCTCCTTAAATCTACAATACTCAACTACATCTCAACCAAGAAGTCTGGAAAAATAAATTTATTGGGGTGGGTCAAAAGGGCAAAAAACAGGAACACATTAAACATTGCTTGTATAATCTTGGAAAGATGCTAGAATAAAATGCTGTGTTACTATCATACATTTTACTGCCAAGGTCACTGTGCAAAATAGTCAGAACAACATACAAACTATGCCAAATCACCTGCTTTGTTAAAGACTGGACGAGTGAAACTTAAATGGCTATCATTTAATGAATTCAGTTCTCACCATAGCTGTCAACCTCTTAGCACAAAACACCTGGACAAACCCAGTAATGAGGGAATACAGCCCTCAAACATATTCAGTGAATTCAGTTCTTGCCATAGCTGTCAACCTTAGCACAAAAAACCTGGACAAAGCCAATAACAGGGTATTACAGTCCCAAAAATAAGGACAAATTTCAAATAGTCATAAACTTAAAATATCGCTATAAAAAGGTTGTGTTAGTATATATTTATTGCTAGAACAAAGTTGTTTTACTATGTCACAAACACAGGGATAAGATGCAGACTCCACACAGAAGGCACCCCAGCCAAGAATCAAACCAGAAAACCTATAGCTGTGAGGCAACAATACTGCCACTGCACCATCAAATATGTAAGGAAGTAAACATTCAGAAACCTGAAGTCTGAAATTTAAATGCCTGTCAATTTGTTAATCAGGACAGTCTGACTTGGAACAAAAAAACAATTTTCAGCAGAGGCCCAGGAAAATAATGCAGGCATGTCTTTGTATAACATGGGAGGACACAAAAGCAAACCCACACAAACACATGGAGAAGATACTGACCCCCCCCCCACAAAGAAGGCATCCCAGCCAAGAACCAAACCCAAGAACCTATAGCTGTGAGGCATCAATGCTACGTTGCTACCACTGCACCATCAAATTTCAAGCATTGCAATATTTAAAAAACACATATATGATACATATATTGATCAGATCAAATATCAGGCAAAAATCTGCAATTTTTTTTTAAAATGGTGGTTTATAGGGAATTCAGGTCTTTAACACCTGCATAAAAGGTACAGGGTTCAAGCCTGAGTATTCCCTACCACACCATCATGAGTAATCACCAGTACATCCCACCTGGGGCATTTTCACACACACACACACACACACACACACACACACACACACACACACACACACACACACTTACTTCATATTACTCACCAACCCTCGGTCCTCCTAACTAATGTCCTTGACCCGCTCGTACATCCAAATGTAATGCTTGCATCCACGACCCGCTCGTACATCCAACTGTAATGCTTGCATCCACCTCCCGCTCGTACATCCACATGCTTGAATCCAACCTTCGGTTCTCAATAAAGTCCTTGCAGGTGAAGCTGCTTCAATCTCCGCCACCAGCTCGTGTACGCGGAAATACATGCGCAGTGAGCTGCTGATGTCATCGCAGAAAAGCGAAAAAAAGCTTTAAAAAGCTACCCCTTCTAAATAATTTGTACTGAAATCAGTCTGCTCTGAACAATCAGCTGGTAAATTTCTGCTACAGGACTTCATGCAAGAAGGCCTGGAAAACGAATGCCTTTTCTTTTCATTTTATGCAACAAGAATGTTCCTGTATGCTTTTCCACCATTTCCACTGATATCCAGGGTTCTGAAGATTCAGAAGGAACCCTCCAAGATCATTATGGTGACTCCCTTTTTGAATTGGCCAGGGGCAATTACCACAAGCTACCTAACAGGCTAGATCTTCTTGCACAAGAACAGGAGTGTTTGATACATCCTGATCCCATATAAGTTCAACTGAGTGCCTAGATTCTAGGGTCTTAATACCTTTTAGGCACCTGTTTACTTGGGACATACAGTATATCCAAACAGAGACAAGAAAACCTGCTACTTGAAAATTATATATTAGCAAACAGAAAAGGTTTTCTAGTTGGTGCCAACAACATAACCATTCAGAGCTAGTGTTTTTGAGGTTTTACAGTATTTGTGTAAGTTACTTTCCTATGACCTTTCTTATTCCTCTGTCAAGGTTCATTTGTCAGACATTTCAGAATGTCTATCCATGGATTCCTCCCTCTTTCAAGGCATTTCCATGTCAAAATGTTTTTGAAAGGGAGTTTGTATAAGAAACCTCCAGAAAACCAGTGGCTCCTCCTTGGGATCTTAATTTTGTGTTAGATATGCCCATACTTGCTCCATTTAAACAAGCTTGTTTTGGCTGACTTGAGGTTCTTAACATGGAAAACAGTTTTACTGGTTTCTCCGACATCTGTAAGAAGAGTATCAGAGTTGCAAGCTGTTATAGTGGGTCAGCCTTGTGTTAGTTTCCACAGACACAGACATTCCTTAAAAACTAATCCTTTTATGCCTAAAGTAGTATCCAAGTTTATTTTAAGCCAAAGTATTATCTCCCCTTGTTCTTCTCTGAACCCCAAAATGAGGGATAAAGGATACTTCATACCTTGAATGTCCACAGACAGCTGAGGTACTGTCTTGATGGAACAAAATCTTTCAAAACTTTCTAAGAGTTGATTGTTTCTTGTGAAGGTAAGAAGTTGCAGTGTGTGCCAAAGCAGACATTTTCAGTTTTCAAATGGTTGCATCAGGCTATTACTTTTTTGTTACTTCCACCACAGCAAAACTATTCCAGGCAGGCTTGAAGCATATTCTGTAAAGACCTTGGCTTCATCTGTAGCTATTTCTATACTGCTGGACTCTAGAAGCATTCTAAAAGCAGTAACTTGGCCCGCTGTACTTACATTTTCAAACCACTCCAAGCTAGATTCCTTTTCCAGGTGTAGATCAGGCTTTACTAGGACCTAAACTAAAGGACTAATGGTGTAATACAGAAACACCACCACACAGTAAGCCAGTCCACAAATGAAAATGTTAAATGAAGCTTTTATTTCACAATGAGCTTTTCATCTGTACTCTATAACAGGCTTCTTCAGAATAAAAACATATCAGCAACAAAGTACTTGTATATTAGGAAAAACATTCTATGTCGTTAAGACTTAGAGGGAACTGAGAAGTGAATTTATGAACACAATTATGAAATTTCAAAACGTAATTCCAAAAATGCATTATGCAAACATTCCATTTCATGTACTGGTTTCAAGCAATTTTCTTTTTATTCTTGAACCGCTAAATAGAGCTGTACTTGTATTCCACACAAAAGAAATTTTCTTTTATTATTTTAGAAAAAATAAAAATTGATCCAAGGGGTGGACCATGGAAAGATAAGATCGAACTTATGGAACTAGTTTGACACAGCTCAAACATTAATCGACTCACAGCCCTGACATAAATGAAAGTACTTCATTAGTGCCTGTTCATAAGAAAAAAGCCCAAGCACTGTAGACCTTTTAACAGCCACATGAACTTATGAGTCTAATTAATATGCTTATTTACATGGTTATATAATTCCACTGCTCATTTGTTGTCATTTGAATGAAAAATATATGTTTTGTCTTTTGATAAGCTTACATTTAACATATAGATATGCTTTTTATTGCTAATATTTTAAAATGCTCAGAAATTGTTTAACTTTTATGTATTGTTTTATATTCACATTTTACTTACTGTGTCTTTTAAAAATATTCAATTAATCTAAATTGTTTGTTATTCAGTACAATCAATTCATTATCTGTTTTGAATGGCTTTCCTAATATATAAGCACTTTGTTGCTGATACATTTTTATTCTGAAGAAGTCTGTTGTAGAATAGAGACGAAAAGCTCATTGTGAAATAAAAGTTTAATTTAACATTTTCATTCATGGACTGGCTTGCTCTGTGGTGGTGTTTCTGTATTATACCATTAGTGTACTCCCTTTCTGGAGTTGGTATCCACATTTACAGAGGAGGTGATTACTTGTTACTCTCTTCCTAGTTTGGGTACATTTTCGTTTTCACCTCCATTTCTGTTTGGTTTATCTTTTGTAAATGTACAACTCAGCAGTGATCAGAATGAAGAACCTAGTACAATCGTACCAGGTTCTTCATACTGATCACTGCTGCATTGTAAACAAATGTACCATGACAATAGATGTTCAGATAACCACTGCTGCAATAGCTGCTCCTTCGCTCCACTCCACTTTGTTTTTTGGAGTTTCTTTTTTTTTTCCTAGGGTGTAGACAATCATTTTTGTAGCTTAGGCTGCTACAATAGTGGTCAGTCAAACATTTACTGTTATGGTAAGTTTACTTGCACAACTCTACTTTTCAAGGTAGTAGCCAAGATTCTGTATACCTAGGTTTTTCCTTGCAACATGTATAAGGCCTGTTGTTTTTAAGTCTTCACCTATAATTTGTTGTGTCATGTTGCTTGTTTTCTTATGCAGGTGGGTGTTTAGCTATGCTAAGAGTGTGACAGGTACAAGGCTATGACTCCTTAAAAAAAGAATAAGACATTGGCTTATCTCTCCCTGTTATAAAAGTAGCATCTAGATTCTGGTCTACATCACCTCCTAGTGTTTTGAATAACAATAGCAATATAATTGAGCTATGTTGCCATTTATCATTATTTGCCATGTTTCTGTCACAGAGATTGCCAAATGGGTCGGTCCACTTAGATCTGGATGGCCGAGATTCAGAGCTGCAGGAACTAGTGGACAAGCAGAGGGTTGAGCTTGCGCAGATGAAGGAGCGGTTGGCAATAATGTGCCGTCAAATTGCCGAGCTGGAGGAAGACCTCAACACAGCCCGTAAGGACCTCATCAAATCTGAGGAACTCAATTCTAAATTACAACGGGATCTTAAGGAGGTAAGCAGACATTTTCTGATAATGAAGAAAACGTTTTCTGCCTTAATTTTATACATATAACTTTTTGGTAACTTCTTCTCCAGTTACCTCGATAAGTTAGCACTGTTTTTCAGGTAGAATGAAAGCAGTGTACAAGTATACCTGCCTGTCATGTTTTTGCAGTTTAATATATATATTTTATATGTTTTTTGTATAATGAGAGTGCTAATATTTATTAGGTGGTATAGAACTTGTTGATTTAGACGTACATGGTCAATGCTGATTTTAAATAATGTCTGTAAAAGTTTTTTTCTTTCCTTCCCATAATGGGAATTTTTTTTATAGCAGATAGCACTTTAAACTTTAAAAATAGGCAATGTTGCTTTAATTTTTAATGTATATGATGACATCATTTTTGTGGCTATCAGTTCATTGGCTGAGCTTTTGAGGAAGTTTTAAACTGGGAGACTGTGAGCAAGTTGTTTTATTTAGTCTGAAGAAGCTGATACACTAGTGTCAGTGAAAGCGCTTACAAGAATAGTGTTGAAGAATCCGTTGCCTGCTAGTTTTTTCGTTTACTATGTTTTGCATCCACTAGCAACCAGGCTGACTGCTCAGCATGTTGGTTAAATGTTGTATATCTAACTTGATGTATGGTTTGCGCAGTAAGGTTGCTATAGTTAAACATGTAAGTGGAAAATAACCATGCATTTAGAAGGTCCAGAATTTATTTTTAATGTAAACAATATTTGCAGTCAGAAAGTTTTAATACAAATGGATCAAAAAGTCTATAGAAGTATGAAAATGGAAATACAAATTCCAGTGTCATATGTGTATGAAGCACTCTATGTTTTGGCCAAGACTGGTACAAAGTTGTGTGTTTGATTATGCCTTTCCCTCAATACTCATGCTAAAAGGCTGCACCATTTTAAGACGAGGAAGACCAGATGTTAATATTTTCCCCTTAATGAACTCTGAAACCTGAACAACTTAGTCCAATCATCTGTGATTTTATTCTCATAACCATAGAAATGCTTTTTCTGATATATGACTTTATTTGTAAATGGCCATCTGCTGTTGAGCTCAGCATACCTTCTAGAAATATTAGACAGGATTTTTAAGCATGGTATTCAATTGCGTAGGAAATGTATAGAGTCCAAACCCACATACCAGAGTCCTACACAATTCATAACAATTCCCCAACACTCTGGAGTGATGTGATACATTACTACTTAATTGAATGATCCAGGCATGCAGTACATACACAAATGAAGGTACACAACATGATCTGCTATTCACAGACTTGTGCATCAAAGAGCATCTTTGGGGTATTGGCAGGAATTTAGCTGGATGCAGTTGTGGATGCACTACAGCAGTATCCATCCCTACACCCGATTGCCAAAAAAATTACATAAAGCTGAAGAGCAGCAGCGCCATAAAACAAAATGAAATGGCATTTTGTAAAGTCATTGTAATCGCATATCCTGATATTTGTGCAGTGATAATAATCCCACTGCCACAGTCCCTCCATGTGTAAGTGTTGAAGTATTTTGTTGCTGCTCTCAGAAATCCAGTAAAAGCATATTTATAAGAGTTATGCAGCTCTAAATCCTCCAGTCCCCCCCCCAAATAAACAGAAGAAGAATATTAAAATAAAATACTGTTGGTGCAACTCATAGAACCAGAGTGTAAACAATGACACCGGAATGTAACATTCCTTTGGTTTTTGTTTTATAACAATTATAATTCTATCCTTAGTTTCCTGCCATGTTAAAATATACATTGTTGCCTCATTTGATGTTAATATTAAAATATTTAAAAAAACATGTGGCTCATATTAAAGTAACTGCTGGTTGGAAATATGAAAATTTACTTGAAATGCTAAGTTGAGATATTTTCCCCAGTACACATGTGCAAACAGAAGAAAGGGCAAGGTAGAAAGTACAGGGAAAACTTTTAATACATATAGAAGAGAACATGCTTCCTCCAGGCATTCCTTTAGGCCTTGTAACAGATTGTCTATTCCTTTCTCTAAGAGTTTCATTACTGTCATATCATTTTATGAAATGTCAACGTCTGCTTTTTTGTTTCCAGTAGAAGGCAGCAGAATTATGTGGCTGTAATGTACAATTAAAAAGAATATTCCATGTTCTTGGTGTGGTGTCTGTATACTGTTCTTTCACAGTATGTGAGTTAAAAGTGCTCCAGTTTAGTTTAATATTTAGTGACTGCTAAGTGGAATTCTTCATTACTGAAAAAGGAAGAATAATACATCAACTGCCATGGCGATGTCACTGTTCTTGGTAAGTGCACAGATCTGCGGACTCATCAACGCACATTTAAAATAGAATACATTTCTTTATATCTCCTGGGTACGATCTGTAACATGTTCTTAGTCATTAATGTATGTATCAGGATTATACAGCCTGCTCTTTCAAAACATCTTCACTGTAGCCAGTAGCCTGCAAATCTTTTGGAAGGGGAGGGGAGAAGAGTTATGTTTGTGTATAACTTCACTGATTACTGTGATGGCTTTTCTTGTTGCCCTGTATATGTTTGCTATGTTAGCCATGAATTATAGCTGTTTTTCACCCATAATCTTGCTCTGATCTTTCTTTTCCAGGGAAGGTTTTCATATACTTTGAAGTACAGTAAAAAATTAATTCATCTGTAGCACCAGATTGCCAACCCCTTAGGCCTTGTGCATGTGATCTATACCTTGCACTACCCATCATGCATACTTTCCCAGGACATTGACACCTTAGCTGGAAGTTTCATAAAGGGGTTAAAAATATGAGAGCAAGAACAGCAGTCTGTAGAACTGAAAAAAGATTTAATTGATGAATACAGTAAAGTGATCCTGCAATCTGATCTCATTATCTGCTTGTCTGATTAACATCCCAATTATCTGATCCTCACTGCATTACCTGCTTAATGAACAAGTAAATATAATGTATGTCTTGTGTGTGGTGTATTTGTTTGTATCACATATAAAAAGGCAGAAATAGACATACAGAAAGACATACACATGCACATGGAAATATATAGGCACATATGGACAACCGCTACACATACATATGATTATCTGATCATAACTTTGTTCAACTAATTAGATGCCCTTATCTGAGCTGCTTTACTTTACATTACACTCACTTACAGAGACATATAATTGTTTGCACACATGGGTACACACACATACACAAATATGCAGAAGGAGAGATGTAGTTATGCATACATTCATACTCTTACAGTAGAGTCAATTATCTGAACTAATTGGGACCTACTGTAGTTCAGATAATCAAACATACATTGAAGTGGATAAAAAAACTTCTAAAATCTTGGTTTTTTTTGCACCCAGGGAATACACTTTTCAACCATTCAGCGATTCCAGTGGACAATAAAGAATATTTTTCACACACGAGCAGGCTGCAAGCTCAAAAAACATACACAAGCAAATACGTGTAATGTTTACATATTCAGAATTTATGATTTTTCCTACCCAAAAACTTTGGAAGATTGGGTTCAGATAGTTGATGTTTGGATAATCGACTCTACTGTACTTTATCACCCACTTAAGGGAGTGGAGAGTAGTGTACAATGACACACTAGTATACTGGCTAACGATGACTGTTACAGCAGTACTACCAGTACAGTAGTGACTTGTATCCTAGATCTTAGTACTGACCCAGTATGGCTTGGTTCCAATATGTAGTGGAGTGGTTTATTGTTTGTTAGGAGAAGTGCGTGCATATGTATGTGTGTTGTGTGTGTGTGTTACTTCCATTAGGCTTACATAATTTCTTTTTGAGGAGTGACTTGTGATTGTGTTGATTACTGGTTGCCTTCCGAAAAGTTAGATTATGTTTTTAAGTGTGATGTTTTTCTCAAGCAATACTTTTGTTCTTGCCTGTTTTTTTATCTATAGTTTATCCAAAGATCTTAATTAATGGTTAACTGGATAAGCAAATGGGCCCAAGGGCCTTTTAGAGCCATGGTCCAGGCGTTTGCAGGAATTAGTAACTGTGCATTACAAAAAAGGTCGAGAGTGGACTAATAAGTAGTCAGCATAATCATGCAAACAACTCGGTGAAAGTAATGTTGTTCTTTCGGCTTTTCCCAGTTAGGGGTCGCCACAGCGGAACTCCAGTCCACTAATGATTGGCAGTAGATTTTTTTGTGGGTGCTGAGGTGCCAGCTCGACGCCTAACCTTCAGTGAAGGCACGCCCATTCTACGCATGTCTTTCGAACGCCACTCGACTGCGGGGAGGACATGCAGACTCCACACAGAAGGCGCTCCAGCTGAGAATCGAATGTGAAATATGAAAAAGATAAATGTGAAGTTGATAAACGGGACATGATATTGATCGTAATAGTCTGTGTGTTATGGAAAAGGAGACGGGCGTAGCTAGGATTTTCAAATTTGTACTCACAGCTGTCAAACTGCTACCCCCCTCCCCAGCTAAGCTACGGCCATTCTCGTAATTCACGGTTCGCTCTTTTAGTGTCGATGAAAAGGCATTTGCTGTAATGCCTCTTCAGTAATATAATATAGATTCACTCAAACTCGGTTCCTTGACTTGAAAATGAACCTGAAAGTCAGTTCTTTGAAAAATGCAGCATGGTAGTTGTGGTAGAGGATTCAGGCTTTTGTTTTCTGTAACTAAGGTACAGGTTTTGAGCTTGAGTAAATTACTAACCACCTGCTACCCCTAACTTGGGTGTTTCATTCACACACACACCCCTACCTACCTCTTAGTGCAAGAAATATGGACAAAGCCTAAAATAAACAGGGACAGATATTAAATAATGCTCTCGTGAACTTAGAAAGTTGCTAGAATAACAGGATTTGTGCTAGTATGAGAAAGTTGCTAGAATAACAGGATTTGTGCTATTATGAATTTTTCTAAAGGACATGAAGTCTGAAACTCAAATGTCTGTCATTATTTAGCAACTTCAGCCTTCAATGATTTTCTAGAAAATCACACAATTTATGAGGAACAAACAAAAAATATGGGGCAAAAATCTGGACATTCTGCAAAATTTGGACAGTTGTGAGGTATACTACCTACCTCATACACACACACACCTCTCAACCTCTTAGAGTAACAAACTCATAAATAAAACTGAGGCAAAGGCCCAAAAATAAGGACATTTATTTTAAATATTGCTCTTATAAACTTAGAAAGATAATAGAATAGTAGTAGGTCTTGCATTAGTATGAATTTTCTGAAAGGTATGAAATCTGAAACTCAAATGTCTGCCATTATTTTCTAACTTCAGTCTTTAATGATTTGCCACTAATTTGCCAGAAAACCACAATTTTATGAAAAACGGACCAAAAATGTGATGCAAAAATATAAAATTGCCAGACAATACAGCTGGGAACCTGTCAAAGAAGGGACACCATTTTAATATGAGCACTGAGCAGCTGACAAAATTAGAGAATCTACATGCATTTCTGAAATAAAAGTAATGTATAACTCTGATCATTACAGTTATTTATAATTGTAAACCATCCACGTTTTCTTCCAAATTGCTATTTTGCGGAGGGATTATTAGGGGGAGAGCAACATTTTGAGCCAAAACTGGGGACAGTTGAGAGGTTTGGATATTCCTAATTCTATATAGCAATTTATTTGCACATACCTCTCAACCTCTTAATGCAGGAAATCTGGACATGGCCAAATATATTGGGGGAACATACAAACAGTACTAAAAATTGCTCTTGTATAAACTTAAGACAGTTGATAGAATAACAGGTCTTGCTTTAGCATGCATTTTTCTGAAGATTATGATGTCTGAAACTTAACGTTGGTCATTATTTAGTGACTTCATTCCTAAATGATTAGCCAGAAAAGTTTTATTTTGCATTTTACAGCACGAACACCAATAAATATCTGCTAAACAAAGCAATGCAATCTCACAATGAAACTAGACTTAGCATTAAAACTTCTCTGCCCTTGAAACTCACATTCATTGAAACAGCATTGAAACCCACATTCAAAGAAAATACATTTTGCCAGTGGCAGATAAAGATTAACTTTGGGCTGTTTTCAAATCATAGGCCCCTTGCACATGAAACATACACGTGCTCTTTGATACACCTTCCTGATTGTATTAAATTATATTTATAATTAATTTATATTCCTTGTACAATACAGTATAGTTGTTGGAGAGCGTTTTAAGTTTATTGTTTTGAACATTTTTCCAGTAAACAATGAAACAAAATGCATGCACCAATCATGACAAAACAGCCCAATTCAGAACATTTCCATCATAAAAGTCTACTCAAACTTCTACAGTCCACCAGTATCAGTAAATATGCACAATCTCTGAACTAGTAAAAGCCATCTACATAATTCCACATTAAAGAAATCTGTAACTAATGAAGAGGCTGCTGCTAGCAAACAACTTTATATTTCATGGTTTCATCTACAAATAAAGTGCCTGTTGCCCTTGAGGAGTAAATTGCCTATGTTGCATTAAAAAAAATGATACACTAGTAATATTGCAATAGGGAATGGATGGCAAACTGATAACAGGTTCATAGTAACTACTAGATATCTTCACCAAAAAGGACAACAGCGTCCACCCCCTTTACAACACAGTACAGTATCAGCAATGCATCTACCTACTATGGGAGAAGAACCCACAGCCTTCGGCATCAAAAGCAAGTAACACTACCTGTTTGTGCTATTAACAGTACAAGCAGACTCAGCATAAGCAGCACTAAACTTTAAATGTACTCGACACAGCTGTATCTCTGAACTTTGCAGCACAAGAAATCTGGAAAAAGACAACATTTATTGGGGGGGGGGGGGACAAAAGCCCAAAAACCAGGGACACGTTTTTAAACATTGCTTGTATAATTTTGGAAAGTTGCTAGAATATGTGAGCCCCTGAGGAAGGAAAATATCCAGTGTTGTTGAGTGTACCCAACAGTGAGAGAGATAACCAGATTCAAGTGCAAGTGCGAACATTTGTGAACAGCCAATCCCTTAGGGGGCTTTATTTTAGCACAGTAAGTGGACCTGAGGGTTATTTATTAGCATTTAGAAAGTCATTGCATTGATTAGAAAAAAATATCTCTTTTTTAAACTTATTTGTTTACAGTCCTCATAAAATCTGTCAGTCTGCCCACTACAAAGATATCATTGCTCAAGTTATCAGTTATTGTCTTGTTATAATAGGATCTTTTCCTCTGTCCCTGCAACTTTCCCTCCAGACATGGTGTTACCTACTGTATATATCTGGCCAAGGTCTCTACCCACAGTAGGAAAAGGGAAGGGGACAGGGGGCTGCCTGTCAAGTACCTTTAGTTAGGGTAAAAGGAGGGGGCAATGTAGAGCATGTCAGTAGTTTTTAAATGTGTGAAATGATATAGCACTTTAATTGTCTCTTCAAAAAGGCCAGAAAAGCCATGGCCCTCTAGACTAGCCTAAATAAATAGTAAGTAGACAAATCAAATCAGACAGCCCAAATCTGTTGTAGCTTTGTTATTTGTAAACCTTTCAAAATGCATTAGTGGTAAAAAGATTCCTTCACAAGTCTTGCTAATTTGAAGGTGTTAACATTGGCTTTGTTCTTCCTGCTAAAAATGTGTGCATAGCATTTTCACTCATCCTTGATTAATGAGATTGACCTATAGTTCTTTTTTGATTGGATCTTAACATCCTTTTCAAATAAAATCTAATCCTGTGGAACTCTGTTAGACGGCTTAAGTGATCGCTTACCTTTCTAAGCCGTATGGCACCAAAGCAACAACCCAAAAACACATCATTACTGCCTGATAAGACAACATGCTACTTTTCACAAAGACTCTTATTAATTGACTATACCTCCTTAACTGGGAGTTAGTAAAGACTCCCCCCTTAGATGGTGCTGTTCAAGTTCAATAAAACCTTTTAAACAAACTATCCCCCCTTGTAATAAAGAGTGAAAGCCAATCCTACACCGTGGCTATCCTTAGCAAGTGCACAACTCATGAAACTAAGACAAAACCTGGAAGGTCCGGATAAAAAAAATAAAACTGCTTCTATTTTACTAGCATATAGATAACAAGGAGACACTACAAAACAACTTATCACCAAAGATGATAAAAATATTACTCAACTATTCAAAACACATGCATGCACACCCACACACCCTTACCTGTTAATCCCTTAACGATAATCTATTTGTGATTAGCTATGCACATTTCCCGCTCACACACAAGAACCCCTTACCTGATAAACCGTTCACCTTCCACAGCGATAATCCATTTGCGATTAGCTATGCACATTTCCAAATCGCAGACAGCCGGACATGACCTGATGATGTCATTCCGACTGGCTGGTATGTGAGCTCAATTCCGACTGGCTGGTATGTAAATGTAACTTAAAGGAGTCACGCTGTTTTTTTAATTAAAAAAGTTACCCCCTCCTAAATAAATTGTACTGAAATCAGTACAGTGCGTATGCCTCCCGACATCCGTGAAAGGAGATGTAATCAATTGTTGTACAATAAAAAGAGGAATGATGAAGATGTGTTGGTAGAAATATAAAGATGGCTGTGGAGAAAAGGATAGGGGTATAATGAAAGATGTTAACATTTGTGAAACTGAAGACTTGGCGAAAGTAATATTGAAATGAAATTAGAACTGTCTAAAATCAAGTAAGTAACGTCATATGGCCATTACATAAACCTGTTGGTGAATTCATTACTAAACTAGGAAAGGTTTGAAAGGAATATAACTGATTTATGTGAACGAGGGTACAGTGTTCAAGAACAAAGCTGTAATTTCGCATATCATTTCAAAAATGAATATGTTACATGGGCATTTTCATAATCAGTTCTCATTTGTATTAGTTTGTTGTTTGGCAGAGTTCTGGCTTATGATTCTGACCCTGCATAGAAGTAGAATTTTTGACTTGGTATAGTTCAGATCTGGTCTTGCTACTGTTTTGTATTGAGGGAACTTAACTGCCTTTTTTTTTTTTGGCCCTCTGTGCATGTCCTTCAGATGATCATCAGCTGCTCGAGTTCAGTTCCCATTGTTCTTTTTCCACTTAATGTCCCTGATAATGTTCCTCGCCAAGCATGGACTGCTTCACCTGTAGTTAGAGAAAGAGAGGTGAACAGGAGTGGAGTGGCTGGTGGTGTTACATGTATGCTGTCCTGCACACCAGGATTTTTTTTTTGAATGCCCCAACTGAGCAGAGTTACTGATATGTTCATAACCTCACATAGTATCATTTAGCTTCAGCTGCCCCATGCAATTTTTTTTAATGCCAGTCTGCCACATTATTACAACTCTGTCCCCATCGCAGGGGTGTGTTAAATTATAGGTGAAATCCTCACTGTTCCACCTGCATTAGGTGGGCCAACAAAACTTTTCTACTTTCCACCCAACTCTTCACAGTTGCTCCGGCACGCAAGCTATTTATCAAATTCAGGATGTCCTCTCAGAGTTCTGGACCAACAAAATGTCCTCGCTCCTGCTTTGAAACTGTGGCAAATCACTTGTTCCACTTAAAATACTAAACATGAAGGAATACTTCGGGCTGCATTCAGCCATGACCACAAATACAGTGTCAGCATTCTTTTTGTAAGTGCAAGTACTGTACTACCACCCCATTGACATGTGCTGATTGTGTCCCCTAACACCTTGAGCTGGGGACAGCTGCATTGTTCACCAACAGTGCACCCCTCCTCATTGCTTGCATCTAGGGTGGGACCACATCCACTGTCCTACCCTTGGTACAACTCACAAGCAATAATGCCTGACAGGGCGTGCGTCAGTGTTTAATTAATGCCTGCCCAAAGATGTTGGTGGTGGGTCTGTATACCCCTGAAAGGGAATGAATTACACATTAGCACACACACCATGGATGGCATTATTGTGCTTAGAGAATAGGCTGTCTATAACATTGTTCTGTTTTACTTACTTATTTATATTTTTTTATTACTATATTATTTTTTTCACTATATTTTTGATGTAAAATATTTCCTCCACCTAATGTTTCAAAGTTGCTGTAGTATATGTAAATGGTGATAGACGAAGCATTTTACATCCAAAATATATTATTTTAAAACATATTTAGATATTTGCTGTATTTTTTGATCCCTTACTGCTAAAATGGTTTTTTGCCAGTCATTGGGGATTGAAGTCACTAAGTAATGACATACACTTGACTTTCAGACTTTATTTCTTTCAGAAAATTCATGTTAACACAAATCCTATTATTTAACTTGCTTTTTAATTTTAAAAGTACAACATCTAAAATCGGTTTCCATTTTTGAGCCTTTGTTCCCCCTTTGTTTCAGGCTTTATCCAGATTTATTAAGCTAAAAGGTTGAGAGGTACTGCAAACCTCTTATCTGCTGCTGCCAGCGTTCCATCAATCTCACTTTCTCTCACACACACACACACACACACACACACACACACACACACACAGACACTTGCAATTCAGAAAATGCATGCTAACATTAACTAAGTCCTATTATTGAAGCAACTTTGTGATCTTTTTTAACAGGAATATGTTCCTGTTTTGAGTTTTTGTTCCCCCTTTTTTTAGGTTTTATTCAGTTAACTGGATCTAAGAGGTGAGAGGTACGTAAACCTCCTGAATGCTGCTGCTGCTGCCAATATTGGATCGTTCTCACTCTTCACACTCTCTCTCTCTCTGTCTCTCTCACTCAGACCCACCCTACCTTCATGCATACAAGCACGCATTCACACACACAGAAACATATACACGCACACACACACACACACACACACACACACACACACACACACACACACACACACACACACACACACACACACACACTTTTATCTGTATCTGTTTTATTTAGTTTTACACTCCCTAAACAGCAAAAGTGTCGCTTAGCAAGTGTAAAATAATGTCTTGATCAATCTCACTTTCAGTCGTATGCACGCATTCACTTACACACACACAGACATAAACACACACACACACTTTTGTTTATTTTGCTTTCTTTTTTTAATATATTTTACACACACTAAACAGCAGAAATCCTGCTTAGCAAGAGTAAAATAATGGTGGACGTTCATTCTCCAATCATGGTGCTGATGTACAGTTTTCCCATTCTCTAATGTCTGTTAATAAAGTTACTGAATGCAGCACCCCTAAAACCCATTATTACAGGAAGCTATGTCTTGCTGCTCTGGAGTGCTGTTGCCACAGAGTTCCTTGTACAGTTCCCCAAAATTCTTCTCCCACTCTAGATGAGCATCCTCCACCAGATGCACCCAGCCTTTTCACTTACTGTCCCCTACTTATATTTTAAAAGAATAAAGAAAAAAAGTCTTTGATAATTTTTCCATGAAATCTCTATCAGTGCTTCCCACAGGGTCTGATGATGTGGATCCTTGGTTCACTGTCCTTTGCAAACACCACACAATTACTCCTATATATCACCTCTACAGTCTGTGTCTGTTAAACAGTGTTATTCCATCACTTAGGAAATGAGCAGCAATCAGCCTCATTTCCAAAACTTCCAAACCAGACTTTCAAATGACTTTAGGCCCCATTCCATATTACCCACATTATGTAAACTCCTCAAAAAATTAGTGTAGTCTCAGTTACAAGACTGTCAAAAATGCTCATCGGTCTGTCCACAGAAATGGCTTCTGGTCAAGGATGAGTATAATGACTGCTTTATACATCCTTACTGTGAAATGCAACCCAACAGGTTCCATATTTATTGACATGACCAAAGCATTTAATCTGATAGGTCACCCTGTACTGGTTAGGGCTCTGATTATATCAGATATCAGCAGTCAAGATCTCTCTTGTTACACAGATTTACTATAAAATGAAAGTTTTACAGTTCATATAGGATCCCCCACCTGTCCCTCAGCCCCTCTTACCAAAGGTGTTCCTAAAGGCTCCATTCTATTCCACTGTATTATACTCCTTCCTCATAAACATCTTAGCTGCCAATCTCCCTCACATGCTCCTCATGCTGTATGCTAATGACTTGGTCATCTACACATCCAACTATTCACACCCAGTCATCAAAACACAGCTTGTAAAGACCGCCAGCAACTTTCTGTCTACAACAATGCTGTCATCAGTAGCCTTATTCTCTTTGCTGATACAGTAGAATTTTTTCTCTGGGTGGAGATCCACATCACAATTTAATATTTGATATGTTGGTTCACCAAATAATCAACATAATGAGAATGAGAAGGTGCACAGCTTGACCATAAAAGACCTTTTTTGCCATCCAGCACGTGGTGAATAAATGACAGCAGGTGTTAACATTTGACAGTAGATAATTCACAAGCCAGTATGCTTCAGTAATTAGTTGGTCAGGTAAACAACTGCTTGCAGTTATACCAACCAAACCCAAGCATTCATAAATGTGTCTCAGTGCAAAAAAGTCTTAGTCCCATCTTCAAAAAAAGAAATAATATTTCATTAACTGTACTGATTTACTGTGACACAGCCATAATTCTGAAAAGCATTCAGCCTCCAGACAAAAATGACATTGCTTGATGTGACTACAACACACAGAACCCCGTAAGGAGGCATTAGGAGCATGCAATAAACATACATCCAACATATTAAAAAGACTTTTAATTGTTGTCTTCTATCATTAGCTAAACTTTGCCTTTCTGTAGTTCCTAGGTTCATAGGTGTTTACTAGGCTACCAACCACAAGGACCTTTTTAAGCCTAGCCATGCATCCCAAATCTCTGACACATTCTGATAAACTTGATAAGTGTAAGCAGGGGCTTGGAAGATGAAACATTTACAAGCAGTAGTCTGGGAGACGAACCATTTACAGGGTGTCTGTATCCATTAGAGACATATGTGCCAAACCAGGGAAGAATTTCCTGTTCCCCATCCATTGTCCAAGTTGCACTTGAATTGAGTTAGGGAGGAACTCTACTTCACATGGTTGGGGAGCCTGTTCCAGAGATAGTCTCTGGGATGTATACCTGTCTCTCCAGCAAGTCCTATTTATATCACAAGCAAGGTTCAAGTCATTAGAATAGGTGACTCTGGTGCTGTTTATTTTGTGAATAATATGCAAGAGGTCCGTCAGAGTGGGGTCTGATAATGCCCTGTATGCCAGGCATAGATCTCCCCTCAACAAGCCTGTAGGAGACATAATACAGGGATAGGGCCTTGAGGCATTCTGCAGAGGACATTTTACTTATGCCCTGTATTCTTTTAGTAAGGGACCTATGTGGATGTTCCAGTTATTGGATATGCCTGATTAGGTGCATAATAATGGGGGCATTGTACTCAGTGATAGGTCTGATGAATGGCGAATTCAGTGGAACAATGACTTCCTTAGACCTAGATGTCATATCTATGTTTATAAATTGCTCAACATAGAATGATTTCCTAGCTACTGTAGACACATGATGGTCAAAGGCTAAACTGCTGTCTGTGAGTGTCCCTAAGTCCCTGACTACTGGGTCAACTCTAAGGGGTGTGTTGTCAATATGATAGTTACCAGGGGTGGATGACTCCCTGATAGATACTAGTATGCATTTATTGGCATTTAGTTAATGTCCATGGCTTTGACACCTGTTGTTTGTCCATGTCAGCCCTTCCTGGAGAACATTTGTGTTCAATGACAGCTCCTAATTTGCAATCATCTGCAGATTTAGTTATCCAGAGACCATTCACATTGACCTTGACTTAAGAAAAGTAAATGCCAAACAGGAGCCGTCCAAGGACCAATCCCTAAGGGACTCCACTTGTGACTGGCCTCTATGTAGAGGTGGAATCCCCAATTCTATCTTCCTGGGTCCTGTCTGTGAGCCATTTGACTATTCACCTGGTGACATAATGGTTTGTACCTAACCTCTTGAGTTTGTCAACAATGCCTTGATGGGGTATTTTGTCAAATTCCTTGGCCAGGTCAAGGAAGGCAGTGTGACCATTTTGCCCTAATCCATTGCTTTGGTGATCTTATCAAAGAAGTCCCCCAAGTTGAGTAGGCATGACTTGCCCTTGATGAAACCAAATTGGGTTGGGTCCAGTGTCTGGAGGTTTACTATATCATTACTGATCATTTCCATGATAAGTCTTTCCATGGCTTTGCATGTAAGGCTAGTGAGACTTGTGGGGCTGTAGTTTCCAAGGTCTGTAAATGGCCCACTTTTGTGCAGAGGGATGACTATTGCCTTTCTCCATTCATGAGGCACGAAGCCTGTTTGGAGGCTGCAGTTAAGTAGCAATTCCAGAGGGCCTGATAGGTCATGCTTCATGCTATTTAGAAGGCATCCTGGGATATTGTCTGGGCCCATTGATGCAGTGTTCTTGGTCTTAGAGAGAACATTAAGGACCTGTTCCCTAGTGATAGCAGGGGGAGTTATATTTGATGTTTTTTCCTGAGGAAAGGTTGATGGGGAGAGAGGGTTAAAGTTGGAGATGACTTTATCAGCCAGGAGGTTTGCAATATCTTCTGGCTTAGTATAGGTGGCTCCATTTACAATGAGCTCCGCACACAATTGTGTAATGCCTTTGAGGTTGCAGACACAGCTAAAGAATGCCTTGTGGTTGTCCTTAGCCTGGAGGCCAAATTTTACCTCAAATTTGGCTTTGGTAAACTTTATTTGTTCTCTAATTTGTTTGTTTAGTTTGATGAGAGTGCTTTTATCCTGCTGGGTGCTGCACCTCCTAATTTTTGCCATTATTTTCTTCCTTCTGACGAAGAGCCTGTTGATTTTTTGATTCCACCAGGGTGGCTTGTTTGTTGTTAAATGAAACTAAGGAGAGAGTGGTTCCCTACAGTGAAACGGAACAAAAACAACCTGAAAAGAGGTCTGTGTCACTAATTAGTTTTGAACTCATACAGAATTTTCATGTGTTATATTGTAGATATAGCATTCTTATAAATTTTTGAATATGAGGTTCATATGATGTTGAATTAGCTGGTACTGCTTCCAGCAGTTTGCTGCAAGTGAACATATAGGAGGGCTTGTACCTTAAAATCATTTAAGTTTTATATATAGCTCATTTGTTTCACGTGTCTTGGTGCTCAGTTTTGTTTAGTTTCTTAGCAGTCAGAAAATGTTATTACAGTACCATCAGAATGCTGTTAGTACGTGTGAGTACTGACTGTTAACAATAACCTAAAATGTCAGCATTTACCAATATAATTTTATTTGGCTGTACATAATAGTAAAATGTGTTTGCACTCAGTATGAAGAAGCTAATTTTAATTAATGAGCTGGCATACCTTTTTAATATGTGATGTAATTCAGCAGAAGCAGTCACCTGCAATTCACACCCCATGGTTTCCATATGAGAAGCAAACAATGTCCTTAAAACTTTAAATGTAGCTTAAACATGCAAACTCCCCATCCACATGCTGTAGTTTTCTACCCAGTGCAGACCAGTTTTTTTTTCAGCAGTGATAGTGGTCTGTCCATTGCTCCCGTGTCTACCTTTCTTCAGAGTACATTGGCAGATCACCAGTTTGCCATTTCATTCATTAGTATAAAGAATACTGTGTTCTGTAAATGAGCATGATTTTATTATTAAAACTCCCAAACATTGCCTTCAGGTTTCCAGCCCTCTGTAACTAAAAGTTCTACTTACAGTGTCTCTAGGTGGCAGAGTGCTGTCACCTTTTGCCCATAATTCACTAACTGGCTCTCCTGAGTGCCAGTTCTGCCTTTCTCAATGTCCTTGGACAAAAAAACAGTCCTTATGTATATCTTTAATATTGTGCTTCATATGTGCCTGCCACCCTGCCACCTGACCCTGTCAGTGAACTTTCACAGTATTAGCCCTTAGTTATCAGACTGGAACTCCTTGATAAGAGCTCATCGATAAATCAGAGCTGCATTTTCATCCCTGAGGAACTTCTTTGCAAACTTAGTCAATTTTCTTTTCCAGTTCAGTCTATTTCGGCTGGACTTTAACAAGCAAGTACTCATTGCAAACTTCTGTGAATGTGGTTTGCATGTCTCAAAGCACATGCAAACACGAAGGAGAAAGATTTAAGTTTATTATTGGGGGCTCAAACCTAGGCCCTCAGAATATACTTTTTATTACAATGTCTTTTGCTGTATTGTAGCAGCTGTGACCTGTTTGCCTCTGAACCCGCAAATCTTTCTGAAGCTTAAATCAGCTGTTACACAAACAGTTGCTCATCACATTCACCTGAGAATGTGGTGTACATGTTATGCAACACTTATCAACAAAAGTGAGAAAGAATTGTGACTCAGCTGTAACTAGAACTGTCCCAGATATTCTGCCAGCTGTGTCATTGAGACCTTTGTGTCCCTAAGCACATTAATTTTACTTAATGCCTGGTCTAATGGATACATAAATAATTACTTACTACCGTCACGCAGGAGGTGAGATCTGCATATTACAGAATATGCAGAAACAGAACTAAGAAAGAAGACAAGTGCCTCAGCTGGTGAGGTACCTCATGCCCTCAGTAGTATCGTAGCTACAGTACCAGCTGCAGCACTCAGGTAGTTGAAAGCTGTTTGCATCTGAGCACAGCAGTTTCTCTTAGCGTACAGCCCTGTGGCGATGAAACTAATTACTTCTAAATACAGTCACCTCTGAGTCTGGAAACCATATTATACAACATATACAAAACTAATGGGAAATAAGTGTATTGGGTGCAATTTGAAACCAAACCCCTCAGAATGTAATTTTGGCTATGCTGTCAGTTCTACTGCTGAAGTGACAGCTGACACATAATCATCCCTGAGCACATTCATCTGTGTTAGTGCACAGCTAAGTGACTGCGTAAATACCTACTTGTCACAAATTAGTCACACAGTAGTATGGCATGTATGTCATATTCCTAGGTGACTAGAATGAGTTGCTGAGTTGGGCACTGAAAAAACTTCATGTGCATAGATGAGCTAGATTCGGATGTCTCTTGTAATGCTACAGGTAGTGTAACCGAAACAATATTTTAAAGGACTTGGATTCACGTCCCATCTGAGGCATTTTTCACATTTGTATATTATTTTATTTATTTCCACTGATTTACTGAGGTAGTTTGTCTGGGCAAAAAATTGCCACTTTTCAGTGGTGGCCTAGGGAGATAAGCTATGCAAGTGATATTAATGGCATTTAGGTGCATATACATAAATCAGTGGTCTCAAAATAATATTTATATAGCATAACAAAAAAAATGCATTCTATAACATGCATTCTCCACTCCTGACTAATTATAATGATTGGTTATCTGAGTAGCCTTTGGATTTTACATAGGTTCATAGGTTCATACTAGGCTATCTGCCCTAGGGCATTTATAAGCCTAGCCAGAGTGTGTTTGGCTTTTGCCACCCATTTTAAATGAATTTTGCTATGCCCTTTTTCGAGGTTAGTATACTGTGCCTCTGTCTAACAGTGACACAGAAGTGATACCCGGGGTAAACCTATCTCCCATCCACTCATCAAGATTCCTCTTGAAGAGAGTCAATGAGGGACTCTGCCTAACCTGGACTGGGATTTTATTCCAGAGTGAAGGGAGCCTCTGGGTTATGATTCTGTCCCTCCAACATGTCCTCCTTATTTCAGTGCTGAGGTTCAAGTCTCTCGAGCACGTAGCTCGATGGGATTTGGATTTTCTGAGGTGCAGCGTGTCCATTAATTCCGGGTTGGACATGGCTTTATACGTTAGGCACAGATCGCCTCTGAGCAGGTGGTATGCCACTGGGTAGAGATGGAGTTTCTTTAACCGGGCAGCATATGGCATCAGTTTGAGCCCTTTGATCCTCTTGGTGAGGTACTTTTGGGGTCTTTCCAGTTGCTGCAGGTGTCTGGTAAGGTACATCCCAAAAGGGGCATTGTACTCAATTATGGGCCTGATGAAGGATAAGTAAAGAGGCACGATGACCTCCCCTGATCTAGATGTGAATCCCCTCATGATTAGGTGGGCTATATAAAATGTTTTTCTAACCACATTGGCCACGTGGTTGTCAAATGAGAGATTGCTGTCAACTTGGGTCCCCAGGTCCCTAATTACTTCTTCCGTACTTAATGGATTACCACCTATGTGGTAATTTGTGGGCACTTTGTTTTTGCCAAAGGGGATGACTATACCCTTTTTGGCGTTTAGCTTGAGGCCATGGCTCTGGCACCAGTTGTCTGTTTCTATGAGGCCCTTTTGTAGGATGCTTGTGTCGGCTGGAGAGTCGATTTTGGTGCCCAGTTTGCAGTCATCTGCGAACTTGGTCAGCCACAGTCCTTCCGTGTTAGCCTGTACCTCCAAGAAGTATATACTGAACAAGAGAGGTCCCAGGACTGAGCCTTGTGGGACGCCACTTGTAACTGGTTTGGAGTCTGACATGGCTCCAGCAATTCTAACCATGTGGGTTCTGTCCTTGAGCCAGTTTGTAACCCATCTAGTGACATAGGGGTTTATATTTAAGCTGGTGAGCTTATCTATAATGCCCGACTGGGGTATTGTATCGAAGGCTTTTGCAAGGTCCAGGTAGGCTGTGTGGACTACCTTCCCCTCGTCAATGGCCTTGGTGACTGTTTCAAAGAAATCAGCCAGGTTTAAGAGGCAGGATCTGCCCTTAACAAAGCCGAACTGGGTAGGATCTGGTGTCCGTAGGTCCCCAATATCTTTATTTATGAGGTCCGTGATGATCCTTTCCATAGCTTTGCAGACCAAGCTAGTCAGGCTTATGGGGCGATAGTTTCCAGGATCCGTTGAGGCACCACCTTTGTGGAGAGGGACCACTGTTGCTGTACGCCACTCTTTGGGTACATAGCCTGTAGTAAGGCTGAGATTGAACAGTAGTTTTATGTTTGGGTTTAGTTCTTCTTGGAGTTCATGTAGGACGCAGCCCGGGACACCGTCTGGTCCCATTGATACTGTGTTTTTTGCTTTGGAGAGGGCGGCTCTTACCTGAGCATCTGAGATGTCAGGGGGGCAGCACTCTGCTGGGATAGATATTTGCCCTTTTGGTGGGGAAGGGGGGGGAGTTTGTCAGCTAGGATGTTGGCAATGTCTGTGGGTTCGGTGTATTTTTTGTCATTTTGGACTAATTCTGAGCATATCTGGGAATTCCCACCCAGGTTCCTAACATAACTAAAGAAAGCCTTGTGATTATCCTTAGTGTCCTGTGCAATTTTTCTCTCGAAGCTGGCCTTAGACGATTTTATGAGTGCCCGTAGTTTTTTGCTAATACTGATCAGAGATGCCTTCCCTTTTTGGGATTTTGCTCTATCATGTAGTAGCTTCCTCCTTCTATTGTATAGTTTGTTTATTTCTGGGGTCCACCAGACAGGACGCCTAACTTTGGAGGATTGGGTCTTTGTTTTATTTGGGATTGCATGATCCATGCATTCTGAAGGTGTTCATAGAATGTGTTTATAAAGGATTCTGCGGTCTGGGCCTGGGCCATATTTTCCACAGGCCCAGGGGCTTTGAAGGATTCCACCTCGGTTTTGAGGAGTGTGAAATTTGCTTTAGAGAAATTTTTCACTGTGGTTTTCAGGGCAGAGGCTGGGGTCAGGATGTGAATATCTAGTGAGATTAGTTTATGGTCTGATCTTACCAGTGAGGGATACACTTCTGGTCTGGAGCATAGAGTCCCCATGTTGGTAATGATCAGGTCCAGTATGTTTTCCCCTCTTGTGGGAGTGGCAACAAGTTGTTCCATAGCATTTGAGTTTATAACTTCTAGGAACCTTCGGGCTAGGGTGTTGGAGCTAGAGTAATGCTCCCAGTCTATGTTAGGGTAGTTGAAGTCGCCCAATATAATGGTGTTTGGAGAGACCTTCATATTTTCCAATGTTCTCAAGAAGGCCGAGTGGGGTTCCTGGGTTTGGGAGGGTGGTCTGTAGCAGGCTATAAACTGGAAGGCAGTTTTACCCTCTGTTAGTTGCACATGGATAGTCTCTGATGCTTCGTGCTGTGCCACCAACCTGGAGGTGTGGGTATCTTTGACGAATATTGATACTCCCCCTCCTTTTGTGGTTCGGTCCAAGTTTTGGGGCCGAAAAACATGGTATGAGGTATAACCTGGTAGTGCTGGGGTACTCTCGGGAGCCTTGAACCAGGTTTCTGTTACTGCACAGATATCGATGTTCTCCATGCTAAGGAGAGTTTTGAGTGCGTGCATCTTGAGGTTTAGACTTGTGGCATTGAGTAGCATTACTCTTAGTTTCTTATCCCTTATGATACCTATGGAGGTGGGTTTGTCTTTTGAGCCTTGCCTAAAAAAGGCACTATGGGGGTGGCAAGAGCCTTTGCCAATATCTGAAAGCCCAGGGGTGACAGGTGCAAGCTATCCCTAGCGAAGCATCGTGGCTTGTCGAGCATGTCATCCCAGGCAGACAGACATTGGATCCCCTTTGAATGACACCAATACTTAAGCCAGTTGTTGAAATTGATCATCTTGTCTTCATATTGTGGCATCATTCTTGGTGAGGGTAAGATGCTACTCAAGGTCAGGGTCATACCGGCCTGGGCTACATGCTCAGAGTCAGAGAGCTCCTCTATGTCTCTTTTCATGTAGTCCAGGGAGGTACGTCTCAGGTCATTCACACCAGCATGGACAATGACTGAGTCATATTTGTACTTGCCTTGGAGTGACCTGAGTGCTTGTGTTATGTGGCGGATCCTAGCACCCGACAGGCAGCTCACCGTGACCTTCTCCTTATTCAGCCTGGTGAGCGGGACGTCAGTGTGCCTGACGATAGAGCCACCTATTACAAGTGTATCAGGTGTGTTGTTTAGCCTTAAGGGCTGTGACTGTTCGGCACACTGGTTTGTGAGCTATGTGTTGCATGTGTTTTGTTTTGGGGTAGCGGTTGCTTGGGTGTCTGCTTTGGAGGTCTCTGCTGCTTAGGCAGATTTTTATTTAGAGCCTCCGAGTATGTTTTTGTGTGTTTATGTGTTTGGTTTGCTGTCGTGGTAGGTCTATGTGAGACTGGAATTGTAGTGAGTGTGGTTTCCTTCTCCTCCTGACTGGTTACGCCAGTACTGAGTTGAGAGAGCTTAGCCTCCAGTTTGGCTATATGGTTGCATCTCTCGCATGTGTTGGAATTTGTTGGGAGGAGGAGAGGGTTGTCTGTGTACATGAGGCAGTTGTAACATTGCCTCAAGATTCCAAGATTCACCAGCTGGACCGGAGAGGAGATTGACAACTGACCATTGGACATGCTAGAATAGTATTGGGAATTCCTTTATAATTGAAAAAAGGGCCAATGGGGAACAAAGTACTCAAGGGGAGTTTGTGAGGGTGTAGTGCTTTTAATTTTTTAGTGCTGACTTATATAATTGCTTTAGTGAGCAAGTGCCAGGCTTTAGAGTGAGAATAGGGTGTTTATTATGAGAACTAGATCAGTTCTAAGGGAAAAACTGAAGAGCAGACTTTGTGGAGCCGAGAATGGTTTAAACCCAATTAAGCGGCGCTGCCCGATGCTGCGTTATACGCAAAATCGTGCAAAGCCACGCCAAAGTGGGTTTTATACAGGGGGACTTGAAAGAGCTAGAAATTGGCCCAAAACGGCCAATAGACTACCAGATTATTGTGCTGGGAACACTCCTCCAGGGATAGATAGGCTGCTTCAAGCTCCCCACTGCCACTTGTGAACAAAGAAGCCTCCCTTTATCCAAGAAAGGAAATGGGCAACACAGGAACTTTCCAAAAGTCCAGAATACAGCAAAGCCTGTATTTGGACTACTCTAGGTCAGGAAAGATGGGAAACAAGGAGAATTTTTCTTTTTTTTTTCTTTTTTGCAACAAACAGCAGAAAAATGCAATAAATATGTAACACAGGCTAGCGCACTTGAGTGTGTAGCCTCAACAGGTAAATGCAACAAACAGGACAAACTTTAAATTATAAGCGCAAAAGCGCGCTAAAGCTGGCTTTAAAGCAGGGGGTTAGAAAGAGATAGGAAATGGCCCAAAACGGTCAATAAGCTACAGGTCACTGGGCTGGAACCACTCCTCAAGGGACAGATAGGCTGCTCAGAGCTCCCCACTCTCACTGGTGAACAAAGAAGCTTCCTCCTATCCAAATAAGGATATGGGCAACACAGGAAGTATGACACAGCCCAGAGATCAACAATACCTGAAGACTGGACTATTCTAGTTCAGTAAAGGCTGGAAACAAGGATTTTTTTTTTTTTTTTTTAACAAAGTAGCAGAAATTAGGTACAGAAACACAGTAAATGCTTTAATTCGGCTAGCACACTTGAGTGTGTAGCCTACCAGTTAAACTAAGCAAAAACAAACTTTAAAACTTAGGAATAGATTAGTACATTTGGTAGCTTTGTCACCTCACAGTAAGACGCTGTCCGGTTCGATTCTCAGCTAGAGCGTCTTCTGCGTGGAGACATGCGTGAATGGGCGTACCTTGTGTGTCAGGTCTGGTAACTAGGCACGTAAAAATCAACTACCAATCATTAGCGGACCGGAGTTCTGCACTGGTGACCCCTAACCAGGAAAAGCCGAAAGACACAACAACAACAACCCTCAGCAGCCTCCGTGGCACAGCTCATAGTGTAGGAAACAGTGATTTCAAAGTTATGTAATTTTTTTTTTTTTTTTTTTTTTTTTTTTTTTTTTTTTTTTTTGAGTCCACTAATTAGCTGAACTACTGTTTTCCTGTCAGTCTTGTATTTGCCCCATAACATGTATACGTCATTACTAACTAAATACAAGTAGTTGTTTGTGTAGCCACTGGTTAGTGCACTGAAAAAAGATTATTTTGCTTAGTAGCAAGCAGATCTGTATTGCCTAATTGACACATTCAGTGGTATAACCACAGTCCAATGAAGGAACTGTATTCTGGTTTCAATAGAGGCATTTAATTCTTTCTGTTATATTTGTATGACTTTCAGCAAATATCCATAATTTTGTCACATGGGTGTAGCCTGGAGTACCTCACACATGAAGACATATCCTTTTTAAAAAATAATTTGTTTTGTGCAATGATTTGATAACTGGTAAATTTATCCTGGTTTATAGTTACATATTTTGTTAAATGGGTTTTTCTTGAATGTTTGTGTAGTTGGTAAAATTTGTTTTCTTATGCGTTCAGTTCAATGGTCTTTTCTCTCCTTCAGTAATGAATTTAACATACATTCTCTAGAAGAATGCACCATCTAAATTTAAACATAGAAACGGGGGGTACTCTGAAACACCTATTGCACTGCCCAGTCATATTACAAGTAGGAAGGCATAGTGCCATATGAGAGAGGGATTCAAGAAAAGCTGTGCAGCTCTGTTGTGTTGTGAAGCGTTAATAGCTCAGTAGGTAGTGCTATAGCAGTCTGCTGAATAACCTTGCTTGCAAATGCAACAGATCGGGGTATACATTATGTAAATTAGCCATGTGTTCTGCCCCAAAACCAAGCCAAGGGATCAAAATAGCATGGCAGGGCAAATCAAGAATGAGCTTTACTGCCCCTTTTCAGAAAAGAGCAGTAAGAACTAAACACAGTATTTTACAATATACACCCCTTGCTGTCTCTGGCAACAAGCTGGACTGTTAATAGTGCAGCAGATAAGTACTCTGAGTGCATGCTTTGCATGTGTATGTGTGTTTCTTTTCTTGTACTTGTTTGTGTGTGTGTGTGTGTAGGAGCATGACTGTGAGTGTATCTGTTTACTGTGTATGTGTTAACTGGCCAGGTGTCTCTGCTTGTATATGTGTGTCAGAGTGTAATGTGTGTGTGTGTGTGTGTGTGTGTGTGTGTGTGTGTGTGTGTGTGTGTGTGCGCGTGCGCGCGCGCAACAATGTTGTATGGGCTGGTAGGAAGAGCTCTTAATGTAGTTGTTTCAACTGAGTTAGGTATTTGACTCAGGCACATGCAGATTATGGAAATTATGGATGTTAGGGTAGTAATTAGCAAATTAATTACTAATTTAGCTTTTGCTCCATGCAGCTGTTGTAAATCTCTGAATTGCTGGTTAGCTCTGTAGCACGGTTTACTATCATATGTATGACCAGGCTATGTTCGAAGACAGTAATACTGAATGCAGGAAATGCGAACCACGTTAGTGAAGCATGTTTATGCCAACACCATAACATCGACTGCTGGGATGTAATTGCACAAATGAAATCCGCGAATGTGATATGCGACCAAACAGCACGTCGCACAAAATATTACTCAGATATTGTGAAGGGCATGCTCAGTTTCCAAGGCAGAGGCCAGTTTCTGAGTCGAACACATAGAAGCAGTACGTAGACGTGTATAACAGGAAGATAACAATGGAAAGAGGCGCAATGGTATGTACAGCATTGCCGTTATATTTCTTCAGTGATTGA
Source organism: Protopterus annectens (assembly GCF_019279795.1). Taxonomy (NCBI): domain Eukaryota; kingdom Metazoa; phylum Chordata; order Ceratodontiformes; family Protopteridae; genus Protopterus; species Protopterus annectens. The sequence goes on from NC_056743.1 coordinate 738,732,754, forward strand.
CCGTACTGTAATGCACATTCTGATGTGAACAGTTTTCCTCCTTAGATAAGTGAAACAGCAATGGATATATACCAACCAGGGACTTTAAATGAAGTGTATACCACCATAGAGACACAGAAGGGACGTAAAATGCTTGTAGTGGATAGTTACCAATATTACCTGGAGAAGCCTTCAATGAATAAGAATTACTGGTGTTGTGTACTGAAAAACAGGGAACGGTGTTAAGGGTCGGTGTGTGACAGAGGGTAGTGTAGAAGGGGAGGTTTTGTTGAAATCCACTGCACATTACCATGCCCCAGACCCTAGGAAACCAGATGTATGTAAAGTTAGAGTTGCCGTTAAATGTAGAGCTCTGCACTCTGTCAAAGATCCCTGCAGAGGTAGAAGGGGAGGTTTTGTTGAAATCCACTGCAGATTACCATGCCCCAGACCCTAGGAAACCAGATGTATGTAAAGTTAGAGTTGCCGTTAAATGTAGAGCTCTGCACTCTGTCAAAGATCCCTGCAGAGGTAGAAGGGGAGGTTTTGTTGAAATCCACTGCAGATTACCATGCCCCAGACCCTAGGAAACCAGATGTATGTAAAGTTAGAGTTGCCATTAAATGTAGAGCTCTGCACTCTGTCAAAGATCCCTGCAGAGGTGTGTCAGAGGTATTGGCAAGTACCTCCAGTGATCTTACAACAGAATCGCCCAATACCCATGCTCTAAAGCAGTCTGTAATAAGGTCTAGAAATAAAGTGAAGATGGATACCTTTAAGGGATTCACCAATTTGAAAGAACTCACTCCCAAGATGTTACCAATAAAGAATGTCAGCTTCGTAATTCACCACGACAGTGATGGTGGCTTATGTAACAGTATTGTGATCATAAAAACTGTGAAGAATTTACAACTGTTATGTCAGGCAGAATATATCATGATGGATGGTATGTTTCCCATACGCACTATTCACTGCAAACAAATCTATAGTATACATTTTCCACTTCCTGGTGTGGAATATAGGAAGATAATCCCAGCGGTATATGGGTTACTGTCCAATAAGGCTGAAGTTGCATATGATATCTTTTGGATAAATGTGAAATACTTATGTGAACAACATTCAGTGACACTTTCTCCGAATGTCATCATAAGTGATTTTGAGAAGGGTGCTGTGAATTCCATACAGCAACATTTCTTAAATTCTAACCCTAAAGCCTGCTAGTTTCACTTAAACTAGATAATTTGGAGACAGATACAGAGAGTACATTTAGCTGGCGAGTTTAGTAGATGTAGAACATTTTCAGCTTTGTATAAAGAAATCCCGGCACTTGCTTTTCTAGACTCCAGTGATGTTATACCTACATTTGACAGTATAGAAAGTGATATGCCTGAAGCCGTACAGCCACTATGTACCTTCTTCAGAGAAAACTACATAACAGGCAAACCTAAACGATATGGTATGAGGGGCTCAACAGCTGAGAGAATACCGCCATTATTTGAAATTTTTGGAATCAACGTGATACCGCTGCCCAAGGTATTCCATGATCACAGAATGCTGTGGAAGGGTGGCATAAGCGTCTGAGAAGCCTGTTAGGGAGAAAGAAGTTATATACTATTGACGTTCTTCAAGCTATCCAACTCGAGCAAAACCATTTGGAGGGCCTGTTATTACGTATAGAGGTATGGGCACCAGCGTCACCGAGAAGGAGGTGTTTGGTTACTGGCCAGATGTGATACATTCACTTGTAGGGGATTTACTGCTCTAGTAGCTAAACATTGCTCATTCTAGTTTTCATTACAGGACACCGAATTGCTGTTCCATATACACAGCGGTGGGGACTACTACACTATACACGTGGGTGTATTGCAGTGTTTTGGTTTGTTGAACATCTTTTTCACATGTGTGAGGTATAATTATGTAGGACTTATTCACATCACATTAATGTACACTTTGCACATAGCAGTAGAAAATTGAATGTCCATGCATTGGAGAGGCAGTATGCAAGTAACCCTCATTCACATGCTAATTCCTCAGAACAGTTCATGACTTAGCAGTATGTAGCTGTCAATGGAGGAGTTGCAGCGTACGGGTTTGTGAACAATGCATTACGGTTGTCAGAATGGATAACAACACAGTATTCAACCTTCCAGTTGTAGCAGTTCGAAAATCTTGAATTCGACATCCGCATGCCATGCATTCAACATTTCCGACTGTCAAACATATGTCGTTCAAACAATACTGTCTTACAAATGCGTTTTTGGCATTATACTATCCGAACATGTGATAGTAAACCATGTAGCACTAGAGCACAGTAGTGAAGCACTGTAAATGCAATGTAACTAATTTCTGTGAATTACCCCCATATTTGAAATGAGAGAATGTTAAAAGAAGTAAGTAATTTTTGTTATATCTTTAAATAAACATTTTCTGTTCATGCCACAAGCTGTAATGAGTAAAACTGCACAAGAGGCCAAAAATTGTGGCTTAAGTTAAACATACATAAGAACAGACTATCAAACGCAAAACCCCACCAATACCTGTACTAATATCCCACACTCTTCTACATAACAAATCCTTCATTACTGTCCAGTTCTGTCACCAACTCTCCTTCTACCTAAACGCACACATACAGTTCTGAGACATATTCCACTTGTTGGTCTGGCCCTACCAGCCCTTTACAACTCTTCCCACTGTCCCTTCACTCATCTCACCTTTAATTCTAATCCCCCTTAGTATTTTGCTCTGTTATATACCTACACTGTTCTTTTTTTTGTCTTCATTGCAAAGAATGTTACATAATAACTCTTAACTCTATTTCTCACCCTTCTGTCAACTTACAGACCACCATACAACAATCACACCTATAATCTGCTCATTAAGCAATAGCCATGCCATTAACCAAGGCTGCCATTTCCAACATTTAATTGCACCATAGCTCTTCAAAAGACTCAGCCAGTCTTTACTACAGATATAAATTTCTTGAATACTATCAGACATATCCAAACCTAAAAGCAAAAATAAAAAATTGCCACAAAAAGAACATCCCTGTCTTATCTTTACACTTGTAAAGTATCGCAGTGTGGAGACATCCACCCAAATATAGGTCCTATCGATCATCATAACACAACTTGCAAATCACTTCCCACCCCAGTACTGCAACACCTCTTTTCTCATCCAGTAAACAAAAATTAAACACAGTCTCATCAAATATCCAATTGTAAAAAAGTCACAGAACGTCATGCATGGATAGCACAATATACTACAGATAATCTGTCATTTACTAAAATCTAGGTAGAGCCGAACATAAAAGACACTGAAGTACTTCCCCCTCCTGGACATAATATCACAACAGAATAAACCCTAAAAAAAGCCAGGGATGTATAGCCATCCTATACTCCAGCTTATACTCTGTCCTTTCAATAATAGTATTCCTATATTTCACAATGCTAAAATACTAATTCTAAAGTTAAATAGTTAAAAAAAACAATAATTTTATGTTATTGCTCTCTATATCCCCAGTCAAAACAATATAAACACACTAGAAAATATTGTACACTGGATATCCAATACCATTTTAAATGGAAAAATAAATATGTTGGGATACATAAATATTGACTTGCAAAACATGACCTCCAACTTTCCCAGTTTCAGTATTAACCTGTTTGGCTCTACAGAGTTTATCGCCTCACCCACTAGATCTAATACAACTTTATGACCAGAGCTCTAAAAATACACCATTTTAGTAACCCTTTCAAACTCTGTTACTGACCATCTTTCCACTTACACTCCTAGATTAATTGCCCATCATGTTAAACCACAAACTTTAAATGTACCCTTAATCTCTCAAATTTCTGCCCTGATGCCTTCAAATTAACTCCACAATCCATCAACTGATCTAATATTATAATCATCCCCCTGGATGAAAAAATAACTTAAGACCCCATGGAAGAAAGAGTTAAAACCAACCGTTCTAGAACTCATATGAATAACAAGGCTAAGTCATGAAAAACACTAACATCTCAGTTTAGAGAACTTCAAAACTTTACAAAAAACAAACAGTAAAGGGAAAAAAACACTGCAATAATCTGCAAAACTGCCATAGACATAATACCCCCAAAAAATCTGATTCTCCGTCAAAGACTTAATCTACCAAGGGACAAAAAAAGTGATCCAGATCTTTCATCTCACCTCTCCCCACTTGAAACTGCTGGCCAGTTTAATACCAACATCATAGACAGCAGAGCTGTCCTTACTAAAAACAGCCATGTCATCCATAATTCTCCTACCTGACTCCAAACCTCTTCTCACTACTACACTACCTCTCAGCTAGTTCACAATCTCAAACCATGATCACTATCTGCTGATAACTTCTTATCTGAAGTTCTCAGTATAGCAGCCAATGATATAGCATACCCAGTATCGGTTCTTATAAAAATAAGTCAGTACAAAAATCTTATGTACCTTCTCTCTAAAAGAAGTCATATATAACCCCACTACGTAAAGGGGGGTGGTCTGAACAGAAGTGCTTATCTTTGGACCCATTGCCATCCTATCTCCCCTGTCAAAAATGATGGAAAAAGGTTTCCACAAGCAACTTCAATACCTTCTTCAAGAACAACTCTTGACACTTACAGAGCATGGCTTCTGCCAAGCACATAGTACTACCATTGCCCTTGTATCCTCCTTGACACCATCAACAAAGCTAGGGGCAATGGTAAATTTGTATCCTGTCTATTCCTAGGCCTGTATAAGGTCTTTGGCACTGTATTATACAGTAAAATTCTACACAAAATGTCTTCTGTTGGCCTGTCACATGCTACTGTCGTCTGGTTCAGAAGCTATGTCTCTGACAGACAACAATCTGTTAAATGGCTCTGCACCCTATCCTTTTTCCTGCCAATTACCACAGATGTACCCCAAGCTCTATTCTCTATTCCCTGCTCTTTATTGTGTTTACCAACAATCCCTATACTTCTTCCCAACAAACTTTTCTCATAAAATATATGGATGACTCTAACACAAGAAGCATTTAACTCCATTGAAAGATTGCTCCAACATGCTCAGTTACTGCTCATCCGTAAAGAAATGAACAACTACTGCTTTTCCCCCAACTCACAATGCCTTGACAAAAGTAACTTCAAAATCAACTACCTAAACAAAACTGACATTAAAATAGTGTCTCATGCTAAATTGATTGATCTGACTGTAGTTGACAGCTTAAAATTCAACCTATATATTCTAAATATAATTAAAATATGCAACAAAGTTTAGGAAAGCTCTACAAAACAAAAACATGTCCTCACTGCTAATACTGAAATAACCCTTTCCAACACTTACCTACTAGAGTCACTTCTGTATGGAGAAGCCATTCTTAAAAATTTCCATACCTCTGTAAAAACTAATCTTGAGCAATGTTATAGCAAGATTGCAGACTTTGCTGCAGCAAACACAATTAAGCCACAACTGTACATCACTAAAAGAACTAAATTGGTTAGGACTACCTCTGCATCTTACCCAAGTAATCACAACACAAAAAATAATAATAAACAATCATTCAGCCTGTCCAGCTCTTAGCACAATTCTCCATAATTATAGCCCACAACATCCTGTAAGATCATATGATAAAAAAACAAGTTATCATTATACCCACACACACACACAAAATCTGCAGGTTACTCCCTTTACTCTAACATTGTAGCAAAAACCTGAACTTATTCCCTCTAACCTCCACATGTTCAAAACCTCTAAAACATTCCTAAATAATTCCTGGCACCACATCAGGCTAGTTCTATCCTTTAATCCATTTTTCTCTGTCACCCTACCTCGGTCCTCTAACCACAATTTTATCTTTCACCTCAGTTTCTTGCAGACATCCTCTCCCTTAACTTACTCTAGCTATAGTCATTTTCATTTTTCTGAGCTACTATCCGCCTCCTCTACCTTATTACCATCTCCTGAAAATCTTTCTTATATGCTGTGCTACCAAAATACATATCCTTCAAATACTCATTTGTAATTTGTAAACTTCTCTATCTGTTAACCTTATACGCATACTTTCATTTCTTGTGTATACACATATTCCTTTTTTTAGGAAACCAGTCTTCACTCTCTCTCATCTCTGACACTTTGTCAACTTATTAATAATCCTTTTCACAACTAATTACTGTATATTTTTATTTCTTTTGAATTTGTTTCCGTACTTCTCACCTTTGTTTCCATTTCTTTCTCTTTACCTCTTCTAACTTAAACAAATTAAACTTACTTCTCTCACTAGACAATCCTATTATTTCTTTGATTACTCCATATTTTGTTGTGTTATGCTTATATTGTACATGTAAAGATGACAATCCTTATCTAACGTTTAAATTTTCTGTATTCTACTGATTTGCTTTCATGCACTGGGTTGGAGCTTTTCAACCCTGGCCTACATTGAAAATGGATATTACCCGGTCAGACTTTCCTGGTAAACAAATGTCAGTCAGTAAATAAATACAGTTTTTTAATTATTTTTTTCTTTTTGTTAAACCCGTTAATTTAATTAAGAGAAAGGCTAATTTACAGGCAAAACACATAGAAAATGTTCACAGTACAGATCAAGTAACAATTTATTAGATTAGGCAATCACCCTCAATAGCTTGTCTTTGGGATTTAGTGGATAACCAGAATACAGGCCTTTAAAGTGTCTGTCTTTTAATGCAATAGCCAGAAAGAGAGCATCAGTGTACACCATAATTGCACTACAGAATTTAACCAGGTGCAGTTCCCCAAACCATAAGTCAGCCATTTGCTACAGAGCAATGAACTTATAGATTTTAGTGACTTCTTCAGTTCATAGGATTTCTTGGTCCACACCACTTACTTGCCATTATCTTCGGGGTATTAGTGATCAAAGTCTTTGCAGGATAAACTGCAGTTTATCATGTTGATAATAGAAAGCCTTGTCTTGATCACTGTCTTCACCCTGTTATAAACTCCTAATAGGTTATTACAGCTGGTCTTTGCAGAATAATTGTCTGGGAATAGTGATACTTCAGTTCCCTGGACCTAAACATGGAGGTACATGTCATCACTGAGTGTGTCACATTGTGAAATATATCCTTTGCATATTCTGCTTGTACTATTAGTCTAGATGTCACTTTTTGAGCCTAGATCAGTCTAAAAGCCAAATGTAGCAAACTGCCACCTCAAGACTCCCCCATCACACCAACCATATAACTTTATGTTGCTATCTGTTCACTCTCACGATACTTTAATTTGGTTTTAGCATCTTATTTTATTTTATTCCCATATTATCACCTAACTGAGCTTAACTTTCCCTTTTATGTTGAAATGGAGGGGAGAACATTTGGATTTTACCATATGATATGTTGTTTGTGGTAGCAGACTAAGTTATGCTGTGATCTGCTCTGTCTGTTATTTCAACTTGCACCTCTATTGGTACTTTTTGTGTAATATCTTAATCAGGTGATCTGCCGTTACCAAGTCTTCAAACAGGCTCCACCAGCATTTTCAGTATTGGCTGTCTGTTTTTCCTCCCCTTTTGTAGCAGACGGTTTGCTTTAAAGTACAACAGTTTTAGAAACTGAAAAGACATGTAGCTTGATTTTATAACATTACTAACATGTCTGCGGTGGTGGTGCTGCGGTAGCGTTGTCGCCTGACAGTAAGACGTTGTCCTGTTCGATTCTCAGCTACAGCGTCTTCTGTGTGGAGACATGCATGAATGGGCGTACCTTCGTTGAAGGTTGTGCGTCAGGGCCGGCAACTCGGCACATAAAAATCTACTGCCAATCATTAGCGGACCAGAGTTCCGCCACGAGGACCCTTAACCGAGAAAAGCCGAAAGACAAGAACAACTAACATGTCTACTTCATGTGAAATGGTTAACATTATTTTATAATTTGTTTAAAATGGCATGGCAAGGGATACCATCTGCACCATTGTAGGTTAGTGTTATTCCATAGGTTGTTACATCCCAAAATGGCATGGTGAGTTCTGCCATAATGACGTGGCTTTGCTTTTACATAATCTTTGTTTCTCCCACAATGCAGTTTGTGTCCTTGTAATATGGAAGTGCATATACAGTGTAATTTTAGCTGTTTTGTTTCTGCATTTTCTTACAGTGGTAATACTGCAAATCACTGTGTTCTTAATTACTGTAGACACTGTCAATGTTTATTTTTTTCTCTGCCTTGCATTTGTATTAACTGTAAGCTGTTAAAATATTTTACATGATACTTTTAAACTTTAATCTGGACGAAGTAGCTAAAATACCTGTTTTCATTATACCTTCTGACTGTCTTTCCTAGATGCTTCCGTCATCATAGTCTTATGCTGAGGTATGAAGTAGCCTTGTTTCCCTGCCTGAGCTGCTTTGTTATCTGAAACAGTAATCCGTAACAGTTTGTACCACAAAAACCTGGTCTGACAAACTTTCTTCAGCTTTGTAATCCACATATTTCATGAGGCAGATACAAAATTCTACACAGAAAGTGTGATGTCAGTTGAAAAAAGTGCTAGGATGTTGGCTGTCTACACCTGCCTGTGATGGGAATGCATGAATTAAGAGGTGATCATTGCTTTGCTGATGTTTAGCTAAATAAAGCTGTTATTTTCTAAAAAGAGGGGGGGAAACTTGAATGAATTAAAGAAAATAAGCAGATTGAGTTATTCCCTTATCAGTAAAGAGGCTGCTTAAAATACTATGTATTGCATATCGTCATTCTCCTCATCACCCCCCTTTTTCCAGTTTTACATGGGTTCAGGGTGTCATGTCATTCAAATGTCAGTATCTCTATTGATTCAGTGTCTCTTTTTTACCTTTTTCAATAGACATGTCTGACTGTCACAGGTTTTCTCTCATGCAATCTGTCCATCTCTTAGCTATACACCCTTGTCTCCTCTTGCCGTCTTCCTGTCTCTGCAATATCTGCTTTAGCAAATCATCGCCTCTTTTCTTGTACACTTGCAAATATGACAAAACAACCACAGTCTCTTCACCTTCTCTGCAGCTGGGGCTTCTTTGCTGCAGTGTCGTCATTCCTTCATCTGTTTCACTGTGTCCATCTCAGGCAATTCATCTCCAGCATCTCAAAAGCCATGTTGAACTAAGAACATCATAGAAACGTACATAATGTACATATATGGGTACTTAGTGAGACTCCAGGAAGCCCAAGGGCAGTGTGGAAGGGATTAAAATAGTCTTAGGGAGATAACAGTGGGTATTGTGCAGCAGGTGGCTTAAAAGTTAAGACACCAGTTAAAAGACACTTAGATGAGCAGCAATGTTCAGAAGAATGATGCTTATTTGAGAGGTGACCTATTGAGGCAGCCAGTTCTAGTTGTCCAGAGCATAGCTGCATTAATGCGTTACTAAGAGATTAATTACTTGCGAGTTAAAAGGACTGCTTTTAACAATTAAATTTGCTTAACAATTCCAACTTTGTACTTGCTGATATATTTAAACATATGACTCTACTTTTTTCTGTTCTTTTTTGATTAGTTGTAAAAAGTTTAACTGTAAGTGCATTTGAAATTATTTAGTATAATATGTAACATTCTTAGCATGTATGTTATGTGTAAAAGGTATATATAAAAAAAGGATACTAGAAGCAGAAAAAAATCCTGATTGCAATTAAATCATGCACATTGTTGTGTTGTTCTTTTTTTTAATATAATTTACGAAGAGTCTACTGAAAACTGGCAGTTAGTCTGTTGTTGAGCTGTGATTGCTCTCTGTTGTGATACTTATTCTTTGCTACTGGATCTTTAAATAGCAGAACCGTTGAACAGTTGATAATATATTTTTTTTCAGAGTATGTGACATTCATTGGATCGTGCATTAGAGAGTTTTGTGTGTGACTATTTTATGTGTTTTAGAAATTGGCATTTTATGATTTGAACCGAATGAGCCAGTGCATGGATAAGTGTTTGTCACATGTATATTCTGTTGATAGTTTAAAGGAGCTGGAACATGGTATGCAAAACTTGAGAATGAATTTAGTCTAAACAAGAATTATTTGATCCAAAAGTACATGGCTATGCTCAGTTTAAAACAAACTGATCAAACAAATGTAACTGTTTTACATTCTGTTAAGAATATTTATCTGTTTATGTGTTTATTTTAGTAAGTAAATGATTTTCACTAGACCAAATGCCCTGTTGCAGAGTTAGGTCAACTAGAAGGGCTTCACTGCACGTAATTAATCAGATAATGAAAGTGAAACCAGTGTAGAAACAGCAAACAGATTAAATGGGAGCCATATGCATGCACAGAATATTGTGAAAGTAAATAAGCATTCAGATGCAAAGACAGTAAAAGTAATAACTGTATACAGATAATGCTAGATAATCAGTATCCAAGTAAAGATTATCAAAGCCACATAGAGTATTTGATTACTGGAAGTATATGCAGGAATTCAGCTGTTTACTATTATTATTATTATTATAATAGAAGCACAACATCCATTTTTTTGTTATCTTTGTTTAATCATTTAGTGTTAGTCACAGCCCTTTGAAAAAGAGAAAATGTGCTTACCTCAAGCACAAGAAATTCCTGGTGTTGAAAAGATCTCCTGCATTAATGAAAAAGTGCACACAAATCCCTGATTATATAAAAGAACAAGGAGAAAGATTGGTAAAAATAACTGTTGCCAAAATATTCTGATTTTTAATTTTCAAATTGTGAAAATAAAACAGCTTTGAAAAGACAAATATATTAGTAAAATTAAAAAGTGAAGGCAAAGAGCTTTTTATTTAGGAACAGGTATAAAAACTGAAGAAACAAGCAAACTCCTAGGTCCCGATTCCAAAATTCTTGCTGTCAGTGTAAGTGACCAGTTAACACTGTCTTTTGGAGTATGGCCCCATTATAAGCCTGTTTTAGATAGAACTTACACTGAAGTAACTCATTTAGACTGAGAACAAGTCTTTTGGAACTGGAACAGACTTGCCCTGAGAGAACCACTCTTGTAATCTGTCCCCTCGCTAAAATTATAACACTACAACAAAGATTATTTTTATTATTGAGAAAGCAAGGAGTAAAACAGATTATGTTAAATCTTTTAATCTTTGATATGTTTTGGTAAAGCAGGTAACCACGTGATGAAGAGAAATCATTAGCTCATTTTGATAAAACTTTATATTTTTAAACATTGCAAGATGGTTAAGATAAAAAAGGTTGCATGAAAAAACAAACTTGTAGATAAATAAGTATTGATAATGATAGGTAGTATATTTCATAAACAATGAAGTGTCAGGCATGCCTGAGACAAAACAATAAAACAAAAGCCTTTATACCTTCCTGTCATACCAGGGTAATCCATTTAGAGCTTGAGCAATAGAAGTTTCTGCGGTAACCATTTGAAATGTCAGGATCCACTAGAGCAGGTCCCAAAACAGAGGAACTGAAATGGGCTTACATGTACTAAGTCTGAGATGGCCATTTCCTGGAATATTCCCATTTCTCTGAGGTATGGTAATCCTGCAGTAGGTATATATAAGTTTGGGGTGGGTTGGGGGGCTTGTCCCCCTGCAGAAAAGAAGTTTATAGGAGAGGAAAGATGTACAACATTCACTCTTCTCCTGGAATTTTGGCTTTTTTTTTCTTTTGGCTTGTTAGCACTCAGCATTTTGAGTGCCAGCATTTCATTAGGGAGCCATTTCTGAGCTGGACCCTTGGTAGTGGTGTTGCGGTAGCGTTGTCGCCTCACAGCAAGACATTGTCCAGTTCGATTCTCAGCTAGAGCATCTTCAGTGTGGAGGCATGCGTGAATGGGCGTGCCTTCATTGAAGGTTATGCGTCAGGGCTGGTAACTCGACACGTAAAAATCCACTACCAAACATTAGCGGACCGGAGTTCGCTGTGGCGACCCCTAACCGGAATAAGCCGAAAGACACAACAATAACATGACAGAAGCCAGAACTGACGACATGCATACTTTTGATTATTTAGCTCAAGAAATTGAACTCAAATCACCCCAGTAATCTTTTACTTGGAGGGTGTCTTCTCAGAGATATCCCAGTTTTTCTATGAAGCTGGAGACCTCAATCTGTTTTCCCTGCTTAATGGATGACTCCAGTGTGACCTGTGTCGTAGTTACAGGGCATCAAGAGGCTTATTTCTGGTGGAAATGTAGTTTCTTCCTCACTAGGATTCTCAAGAAAAATCCTGGGTAGAAGCAGTTTTTATAAACTTTTCAATTATTTTAAGACCCATGTCACTGCATCATAATTTATTGCACTGTGTCTAAACTCCCTGACATCTCAGCAGTGAAACAAACCAAAGCTAACCAGGGTTAGTGAATTAAGAGTAAATATCCACCATAACCTCTCTATTACTTGGGTGCCTTACCTTCAACTACTTCTAACTTTTTTTCTACCACACCATTTCAGGAAGGGTCAATTGTATAACTGCTGCTCAATGTGTCTTAAACCTGAATGTAATGTTATGTATATATAACTTTGAAAATAATGTTATGTTTTGTAAAGTGTTTTATAATAAGTTAGTACTGTATGTGCTAAATGCTGGTATTGCTTATGACTGTAATCTGCTTGAAACTGGCATTTACTAAATGTTCAATGTGTATTATTATCTTGGAGCTTTTCTCCTCGGGCCTACCCTGACAATGGACATGCATCCAGTCGGACTATCCCGGTCAACAAATGTAAAATAAATAAATAAAGATCTGATAAATCACAACATGCAAGAATTAACACTAGATTTCCAACTTAACCTCGGACTTCACCATGCAAGCCCCCCTTTCCATCATTGTGAATTTCAGAAGGATACATGGAATAAAGGGGAAAGGTGCCCATTCCATATTCAGTTATTATTTGCTTGAAATGCAATGCAGAATTGTGTTTATTGATACTGGCCGGGCAGCTTCCAGGCCTATGATTAGTACCCATTTGAAGATATTTTTTTCTGATTTTATAAAGCAATCATCTGGCTAATTTACTGCTGAATTCTCTGACTTGGAGATCTTTCTGAGACTGATGTCACTGCATGGGAAAGGTCATCAAGAACATGATTGTGGCTGACAGATACTACTGAAAGATACCTTTTGAATATTTTCTGTCTTGGGTCAACATTCAGGGTATCTTAGTGTAAACTTTATGCTTCTTTCAACACAAAAACTCTTGCAAGGGGACAAGCATTAGGTGCCTTTCTAGAACATAAAAAAATATTGTAGCAGGACAAGGGGTCATGTGGCCATCCATGAATCTGAGGAAGAGTGATTTTCCATTTGAGTTAGTAATGGTTCCAAGCAAAATCAGAAAATAGAGAGAACATTACCTATGGAGGCTTCTTTGATTCTATCAGTCCTTTGAGGGGTTGAGGGTATTGGCTTTCTCCAGAGGTATAAGCTTGTCAGGGTTCAGGTTCGGTGCATCCTACCAAACTGCTAAATGCCTTCGGAGGCTAACAGTATGCAAGCATTTTAGCCCCATCAGTCTTCATTAAACCTTAGTGCTATGTTACGGCTGTTTATCAGTTTATAGGTACCTGCAGATGCTCATGCTTTGAGAAGTCACTCTGCCATTACTGATATTCTGTTTTTTGTTCAGGAGCCTGTGTATCTTATTCTTTTCAAAGTGGGCAACCAAATAGGACAGTCCCCCAAGATGTGTTTGATAGGCCTGAAGTATTCTGTGTTCATCCCAGCCAGCAATGGCCTTCACTATCTTTGATTATAAGCATTTTGCTTCTTAGTATGTTGCATTCTGGTAGATGATTCATGTTCCCTCTCTTTCTCAGATAGCTCTTTGAATCAAAAGAAAGTGCAGTTTCCTGAATTTTCATCTATATGGGATTTTGGTGAGCGAGAGGGTTTGGTCTGCTCTATCCAAATCCACTCATCTCTTGGATGTGATACCAGTGATGCCAACTCCATTTCATTTCCTTATGCTTCCCTCTTCTTCTAAAAGATGCTTTGTTTGAGGGAACATTACATTTAATGAGGGCATACTTTAAGTTAGGGATAGAGGCAAAAAGCTGTCTGGCTTGCATAAGTATCATCTTGACTTATTGGGGATTGAAAAGCTTAAACCATACCATTCTTGCATTTATGTAGCTGTCTATGGACATGAAGGAATAAGAGCACCCTGCTAGACTCTAACTCACAGCCACTGGTGTCCTGGAAGCTGACCACTTCTATATGGTGGAAGAGAAATGTAAATATTTGTACAAAAATCTGTTGTTGAGTTCTGTCTTCATTGTTTTAGATACAATTACAGGATCAGAACTGGCGCCTGCAAGTAACACTTTGCTGAATAACAAGGAAAGATGTATTTTAGACAGATAAGAAGGTGTATCATATCTCTCAACTGTATAAATTTTCCTAGACTGTCCAGATTTTTGCCTCTTATTTTTGATCTGTGGCTCATAAAATTGTGGTTTTTCTGGCAAATCTTTGGTAAATCATTGAGGATTGAAGTCAGAAAATAATGACAGACATTTGAGTTTCAGACTTCATACCATTCAGAAAATTCATGGTAGTGCAAAACCTGTCATTCTAGCAACATTCTAAGTTTGTAAGAGCAATATTTAAAAAGTGTATGTATTTTTGGGCCTTTGTCCCTAGTTATTTACAGCTTTGTCCAGATTTTTTGTTCTAAGAGGTTGAGAGGTATAAGGTGTATAGTTCTGCTAATGTATAAATACAAGCTGTTAACCACCGAACTAATGTGGTCTGACATCAAGGAGACATCATGATGCAGGTATGAGAAGGTTCCCTGATGACAGCCTTTAACAGTGTCTGTCTACTGCAGACAGCTCAGTAAGTCAGTAAACATGCCATTAAATGTGGCTGTAACATGACTGATGCCTGTCTATCAACAAGGAATCCTCAGCCTTGTTACAGGCATTAGCAAAGTGACACAGTATGACAATTGGGATGACATTAAAAAGCAAAACATCCATTTTCGTACTCCTTACTTTAATACAGGCTGCATTAGCAAAGAATCTCAACAGATCTGTATCAGTCTCCATAAATAGAAATATAACCCACAGGCCTTCCATAAACTCTCCCTACAGTAGGACACTTTGGAAGTAGACGCATTTTCCTTTAACATAGACCTACCAGATTCCAAACGATTGCTCCAAGTACCCTTACTAGATAGCTGGTTGGTTTCTCCATATCATTGAACAAAGGTCTTCTGTTTCTCTTCTTTCCTTATCCCAGTACCCAAACACACTGAAGAAGCCTGTGCAAGACATTGCCATCTTGATCCTTATTGTACTCATTTAGCTGTGTTTCCCTTTTCAAAAAGTGGAATGGAAGAGGTCCAATGAGCTTCTATATTTTTACCCCACACTTAAAATGACTAAGACTTGCAGCCTGGAAGACAGGACTTTGATTCTACAGTATCAGATCTTTTGCATCTGAGGTCTTTAAAATCCTAGAGAGTAAAGACTAGATTCTCTATTTGGTGTTGCTCCAGTAGCATTCTGTCCAGAGTAGTCAACAATTTAAAGAGCCCTAATTTAGCTTTCTGTCCTCTTTCTTATTTGGAAAGAGCCTTTCTTATGCATCTGTAAATGTACTTCTGTCAGACCTTTCATCTTCCCTTTAGAGCTGCTATAAGTGGCTTTACACACGGTATATCAGTTCTTAAAAGGGGTTTTCTATTTAAGACCACAAAGGAAACCAGTGCCGCCTTCGTGGGACCTGAATTTCATTTTGTAAAAACTGACATTTGCTTCTTTTACTTGTAGGCTCTACCCCAAAGAAGTTCATTTAAGAGGTAAAGCTAGATGTAGTACCAATTACCTCATCTGGGAGGATATCAAAATTACAAACCTCATGTACAACGCACCTTACATAGTTTTCCACAAAGACAAGGCAACACTTATGATTAGTCCCTCATTTATTTCAAAAGTGTATTACATAATTCAGCTTCCAGTGTTTTTGCAAAATCCACAAATACAGGAGAAAAACTATTTTTGCATTTTTTTCTGAATAGCTATAAAAGCTATGACCGTACCTAAGCAGAACAAATTATTTCAGGCAGAATAAATAACTTCTTGCAGCCTTCATGCCAGGCAAATAACTGTTTTGAAACAAACTTCATCCAAATGGTTGTCTGGTTACATTGCCCTTTGTTATACCTGTGACACAAGGAAATACTGCCAGCTCAGCTATCTGGAATTTTGTAAATAATTCTATGTCATTTGTGAATATTGATATGATTTATACAGAAGTGTGTGTAAAGTACTGAGCTAAAATGTAACCACAGCATTCCCTGTTGGAATAGAGCAGGGATGTACCTGCACTAGTTTGACTGTTTAGATGTATACGTTTAAGAAAAATTGGAACACAGGAAGTTAACTTGAAAAAAATTAGACAATAGTTGAAATTAAATTGTTTATTATTGTGTCATAAAAGTTAGTTTCAATGCAGCAGGGAGACAGGATGTCTAGAACTAGGGTGCATTCTGCATTGTTTTGTAAGTTTTTTTATTGTTTTATGTCTCCTAGCAGTTGGAAACATCTGAAGGCTATGCATTTTCACAGAGATATGCTAAATTCTGTTAGGTTTTGACAAAGGGGGAACTGAAGTCAGGTGACAAAAAGTGATGTCATCCAAGCTAACTCAGTAGTAATAGTTTATATTAATTTAAGAACTCTCTCAGAGAGCAACTACATTTTGTATTTTGTCTTTGACCTGACAGCATCCAGAAATCACCACTTGTGCCTGCTTGTTGTTCTGTAAGTAAGTTTTTAGGGCATAGTAACTCTTTTAGATTCAGATAGGAATATAGTAAAGTATATCATATATGTTTTCTTTATTTAGTTGACTGTCCTGCAATGTTGTTTTAAATATTTCCTGGGGTTTTGAACTCTGGTGTAACTGAATACTTACTGAGTGTTGTCTTGTTCGTTTATTTTTTATTATTATCTGTTTAGAGATATTTAAGCTCTTAGAGACCTTGCATATCTGTTTGGTGACACTGTACAGGCCACTCCTAAATAGCCTTGCTCTTGGTCAGACTACCGTTTGGATTAATAGTAACATTACAGAGTAAGGACACTCTTTGTTAAGGGCTTTAAAGTAGCTGATAAGTACTGGCTGGTGCCACTTGAAACTACCTTATAGTCTGGATAGAAGGGGGCATAGCTAGTAAACCTGTGCCAGCCTTTCCCAGGAGCGCGTGTGTGTGTGTGTGTGTGTGTGTGTGTGTGTGTGTGTGTGTGTGTGTGTGTGTGTGTGTGTGTGTGTGTGTGTGTGTGTAAATCAAATATCAAAGGGTTTATGTGTCAGCTACTTGGGCAGGGACACGAAGCACTGATTGGACAGAGAGGGTACTGGAGATTGTGGTTTGGCCACTCAGCTGAAATCTCAATCCTGTAACTGCGCCAGTGGGGAGTCCTACTGGGGATCTGGGGAAAGAGGGAGAAACTAGCCCCAGACTGACTGTGATCTCTGTGTGCTGTTAACAGACATTGCACTTTACTATGTGTGTGTGTGTGCACTTGTCATCCTCCCAGTGTGTACAGTCCCCACTGTTGCCAGTGGTGAGGACTGAGGCTCCTGGATTTCTGGGCCAGTGCAGGGGTGTCACAATACCCACCATAATAAACCTACGCAAAGCTATATTATAGATGTTATGTGATCCTATCTCTCCTACATTCTGTACTGATGGGTTCGGAGCCGATCCTCGGCTTCGACTCGGCACGCTATGCTATAGAGCAAAGCCTCTTATTGGCTGAGCTATTCTCTATCCCAGGATGCACCACCACTAATCCCCCAGATCTCGTTTGCCGCTTACAAGCTATGACGTGGTCTCAAACTTGGCTGAGCTAAGTGCTGTTTTTCATAAAGTTTTTCTGTCAGGAAATTCTTTATTCTTTACCCAAAAGCTGTTTTAACAGCTATCGTTGTGTATCAGTGTGTTTTTGAATATTTTTTGTGGTAAAATTTGTGTGATTGAACAGGGAAAGGTTTCCGTTTAAGTTAGAGGGGCCTTCCCCTATTCTTTAGTGAGTCTTCTTATTTTAGAGAGGTCAAGTACCTGTTTAAGTTAGAGGGTTCTTGGCCCTCCTTTTTGGCGTTTTTTGTGGTTGTACTTGTTAATTTTTTGTGTCCTTTCGTTTAAAAAAAAAAAAAAAAAAAGGTTTATTGTTGTTAAAACTTTACTAAGTGACATATATTGTGTTTTTTTCTACTAATATAGTGAGTAGTTTTCAGGCATTATGTCCAAAGAGCATAGACCCTCAGGATTTAAAAAGTGCACGAGATGCAACTATAAAATGTCCATCACCGATGATCACTCCTTATGCGTGTACTGTTTAGGCACCAAACACCTACAGGAGTCTTGCAGCGTGTGTCACGCTTTTTCCTCTAGGGTCCTCCAAGAGAGGAAGAATTAATTGATCTTGAAAAGGGCTGATTAAATCCTCCTTTGAGGAGGCCTTATCTTCCTCTTCCTCTCCAGCCAAGAAAAAGAAATAGTCAGCTCCGACCAGTAAGAAATCTAGGCAGGCTTCTCCATCGGCTCCACGGACTTCGGAGCCAAGGGCGGAACGGTCTGCCTCGATGCCTCCAGTCTCGACTCCTCTGGTTTCGGAGCCGATGGCTGGGGCTTCGAGAGGCGGGTCACCTTCATTGGCTCCACTGATTTTGGAGCCGATGAGGGTTGCCGGCTCAGACTCTTCCCCTTCGGCGCCGAAGCCCACCTCGGCACCGAGGGAAATTGTTTTGGAATCTCCCTCGGCACCGATACTGGTCGAGTCTATTCGGAGCCGGTCCCCCAGTCCTTCGGAGCCGATGGAGAAGTCGGTTCGGACCCGGTCGGTCTCCTCCCGATCTTCCAAGATGTCGGATTCGGACATCGATAGGGTGCTCCTAAGACTGTTTCAGTCTCCTGTATTCCAGAAATTAGTTTCGGCTCCAGCTCATTCGGCTTCGGAGCCGATGGCCCACCCTGTAGTTCTGGTTCCTCCTCCAACAGCCTCAGCACCGTTGGAGCCGGTGCTGGTGGAGCCGATGGAGGTTTTCGGGTCGGCCCCGACCCTTACTCCAACCCCGGCTCTCGAGTCGGAGTTCGGTACACGGACCTCCTCCGTCGGCCCTGGGGGGGACGCTTCGGGACCGATGTTTTCGGTTCCGAGCATTCCTCTCGGTGCGTCGGCTGTGGGGGTACCATCTACTGTTGTGGCCACGGGGGTTGGACATTCCCAGGACTCTGGCGGTCCAGCCTTCAGGGCCATGAGGAGTGCTTTCGCCAAATCTTCTTTGGCTACCTCCACGGTCTCACCAGCACCTTCCCTACACATGGAGACTGGGTCTTTGGTAGTCCCCCTGTCCCTAGACAGCGGAGCCTCGGGGCCTGAGGTCACCCCCAGTGGGGGTTCACCCCCTCCTGGAGGTCCCTCTGAAGCTTCTTCAGAGGAACCCCCAAGGAAAAGACTGTGCAAGAGGAAGCACGTCGACTCCCCCGATGAGTCTCTCACGTCGGACACCGATCTTGATGATGCAGAGGGGCCCCATAAGTCGTCCTCAGATGATGTCTCCTTTGCAGACATCTTGGAAGCCCTCAAACAACGAGGCGGCTGGCATTCCAAACCCCCTTCCGCTGACGAGTCGGTGTTCCTCAAGGCCTTCGGGGCTTCATTCCTCCGCCTCCTGGGTGTCTCCGCCCTTCGACGAGCTCCTAGATTTGATCTGTCAAAGGGCGTGGGAACATCCAGACTCTGTGGAACCGGTGCCTGCTCGCCCAAATAAGTTCTTATCAGCACCCCCAGAGAAGGAGTTTTTGACCAAAGGTGTGGCTGTAGATGCCTTGGTGGTGGCATCTGCTACCCAACAAGATGTAGCAGAGGCTTCGACGTCCGTCCATCCTCCTAATAAGGAGTCTAGGAGCATGGATCAGTACGGGAAGCGCACCCTCAGTTCAGCGGCCTTTACCTTAAGGTCCCTAAACTATTTATCGCACTTCACTAGATTTCAGAGGGATCTGATCAAGGAGCTTTCAGATGCCCTCTTGGGTAACCTACCTGAGCAGCTGGCCCAGACGGTTGGCTCTCAGTTGGCTACGCTGTCATCGATATCAAACTCGTCCGTGAGGCTCATTTCATATGCAGCCGAGGGGGCGAGTAGAGCGGTGGGTACGGGTGTTGCTGTACGGAGGCAAGCCTGGCTCCGCCTGTGTCATTTTGCGGAAGCCTTTAAGTCTTCCTTTGCCGGCGCTCCCTTTGATGGGTCCTCTTTGTTTGGACCCAAGGTAAAGGACACATTGACCCGCTGTGAGCAAGAAGGTAAGACTTTGACTGCCGTAGGGGCACGATTTTCCACTCCCTTTCGGCCTTATCCCAAGGCTAAAAGAGGAGGGAAAATGTGGTTCCGTAAATCCCAGAAGTCTTATCCCTCGCAGCAGGACGATCCCCCTTCTAGAGGCAGAGGAGGGGGAAATTTTTCTGGAAGACGCCGTCCCAGAGGTGGCAGAGGCCCCCGCAACACTGGAGACCGCGAGTCCTTTCGTGGCTCTTCAGCCTTCCATAATCCCTGAAGGATTGCCCGACTGTGCAGCTCCGGAGCCAGTCGGGGGTCATTTTTCGAGGCACCTAAAAGCCTGGGAAGGTATCACTCAGGACCGATGGGTGCTTCGAATCATTGCCGGAGGTTACGCCATCCCCTTTTCACACTCCCCACCACCATCCAAGAAAATCCCGGACCCGCCACCCAGTCAATGGGAAATCGCAGCCTTAGAAGTCTCAAAGCTGCTTCAAAAAGGAGTCATCCAACCGGTCCCCGCAGACCAGATCGGATTAGGGACTTACTCAAGATTCTTTTTGGTGCCAAAAAAGACCGGGGACTTGAGGCCCATTTTGGATCTCAGCATCCTAAATCGATCAGTCAAAAAGTCCAAGTTCCGAAGGGTCACCTTACAATCCATTCTCCCACTGCTGAAGAAAGGTGTTTGGATGTGCTCCATAGATCTCAAGGACGCCTATTACCACATCCTGGTAGATCAGGCGTCCAGGAGACATTTGCGCTTCAGCCTGGGAGACAGCCATTTTCAGTTCTGCGCACTGCCCTTTGGTCTCACCACAGCCCTCAGGGTGTTCACCAAATGTTTGGCGGTCGTGACTGCTCACCTGAGGAGTCTAGGATTCCAGGTGTTTCCGTATCTGGACGACTGGCTCCTAACTGCCACCTCCAGGCATCTACTATTGCAGAACCTACAAGCCACAGTATCACTAGGCACTTCCCTTGGAATCACCTTCAATTGGCCAAAGTCTGTGTTGCTGCCATCTCAGCGCATAAGGTTCATCGGAGTAGAGATAGACTCAAACCGAATGCGGGTCTGTCTTCCTACAGAAAGGATACAAACTATACAGGCTCAAGTCCGAGCCTTGATTCTCAGATCCAAAGCTCCAGCCAGGATGGTCCTGCAGCTATTGGGCTCTGTGTCGGTCACTGTTCTTCTAGTCCCCTTAGCAAGATTGCATATGAGAATTCTCCAGTGGCTCCTTTCGACACAGTGGTCCTTTCAGGATCTCCCTCTCAGTCACCTCATACGGATCACGGAAACCTGCAAACGGGACCTTCGCTGGTGGCTGGTGCCCTCCAATCTGGATCAGGGACGACCCTTTGTTCCACCTCCTCCTATGGCCACATTGACAACGGACGCCTCCCAGATGGGGTGGGGGGGCATTCCCTGGGCAGGTCAGTCCAAGGCAAATGGCATTCAGAAGAGAGTCTCCTTCATATCAACATTTTAGAAATGAGGGCGGTGCTTCTGTCTCTACAAGCCCTCCACGATTACCTCCCTCAGGGCGTAATTGCCGTTCACTCTGACAACATGTCAGTAGTCTGGTATCTGAACAAGCAGGGAGGGACCAGATCCTACCCTCTTTGCAGAGAGGCCATGAGAGTTTGGGAATGGGCAGTGGCGACCAGACGTTTTCTGGTAGCAACTCATATCCCTGGCAAATCCAACGTGATAGCCGACAGACTAAGCAGAACTATCCTCTCTCCTCACGAGTGGTCTCTGAACGATGCAGTGACAACTCAGATCTTCAGCAGATGGGGAACTCCTTGTTGCGACCTTTTCGCAACCCCGCTGAACGCGAAGTGCAGAAAGTTCTTCTCTCTCACTCCAGCTCCGGGGGAGTCCTATGGACGCATTAGCCCATCCTTGGCCCACCGGCTTGCTAGACGCCTTCCCTCCAGTTCCCCTCCTTCCCAGAGTGATCCAAAAGGCGTCTCACTTGGGGAGCAAAATTATTTTAGTTGCCCCTTACTGGCCTCGTCAGGTATGGTTCCCCTATCTTCGGAAATATGCTCTGGACGGTCCATGGTTCCTGGATCAGATCCCAGACCTATTAATTCATCAATCGGGACAACTCCATCAGTCCCTTCACACTTTGAAGTTAACAGCTTGGCTCCTCCTCTTCCGACTATAGTCAGGAATCATACCTTAGACCCGGAAGTCATACATATCTTATCCTCGGCCCACAAGTCTGCCACTAAGAAATTGTATACTAGCAAATGGAAGAGATTTGCTATTTGGGCTGAACTCCAGGGTCTGGATCCCATCACTGTTCTGGTATCGGAAGTCCTGAAATTTCTGACTTCCCTATTTAATCAAGGTTCTTCAGTCTCTACCATCAAGGTCCAATTGGCAGCTATTTCCAATTTCCATGAATCTATAAACCCACCTTTAATGAGCAACAGATTGTGTAAAACCTTCATGAAAGGTGCTGTGCTTTTACGACCTCCGATTTCTCATCCTGCTCCTCCGTGGGATCTCGATGTGGTGTTACATGCCTTAACCTCCTCCCTCTTCGAACCGGCAGCAACATGTGATTTGAAATTTCTTTCTTGGAAAACTGCCTTTCTGGTCGCGATTACTTCTGCCAGAAGAGTTTCAGAGCTTCAAGCTCTATCTGTAAAACCACCGTACCTGGTTTTTCACAAAGATAGAGTATCCCTCAGGCCTGATCCATCTTTTGTCCCTATAGTTTGTTCCAGTTTTTGCCTGCAACAGTCATTAGAACTTCCAGTTTTCTTTCCGAAGTACTCAAACAAAGCGGAATACATCTTCCACACATTGGATGTTCATAGGCAATTGCGTTTTTATTTAGACAGGACCCAAGAAACACGGAAAACAGATCAATTGTTTGTGTCCTTTTCGGATAATAAATTGGGCAAAGCCGTCACAAAGGTCACTATTGCCAAATGGATCAGGGACTGTATTAGTCAGACTTATTCCTCTTCTAATAAAGAGCTTACAACCTCTATCAAAGCTCACTCTACAAGAGCTATGGCTACTTCAATAGCATTCCATTCTAAGCTTGCCATTAGTGACATTTGTGCTGCGGCTACGTGGTCTTCCCCGCACACTTTCATTTCCCACTACAAATTGGATGTGGCATCTCGGGGGCGAGCTTCATTTGGTTCCACAGTGCTCAGGAGTGTTTTCCAGTGAGCCACCCAGGAATTAGGTGCTAGGGACGCTGTCCCATCAGTACAGAATGTAGGCGAGATAGGATCACATAACATCTTTTAGTTATGTACTTACTATAACTTTAGATGTTTGGGATCCATCAAGCCTACATTCCTAATAACCCACCCTCCTTCCCCCTGCCTTGGAGATCAAAAGAGATCGGACGGTCCAAATTCTATTGTTTCATCTTGAAACATCTGGCAATGTTATATAAACAGTTATGTGTGTGTGCATGAATGCGGACAAACAAGATCTGGGGGATTAGTGGTGGTGCATCCTGGGATAGAGAATAGCTCAGCCAATAAGAGGCTTCACTCTATAGCATAGCGTGCCGAGTCGGAGCCGAGGATCGGCTCCGAGCCCATCAGTACAGAATGTAGGCGAGATGGATCCCAAACACCTAAAGTTATGGTAAGTACATAACTAAAAGTTCACCTTACAAAGGCAGTTTCTACTGCAGCAACCTTTTTGTTTCAGGAATACTTGCACACAGAATATATCTTTAGTCAGTAACTTAAGGCATCCATTTACACCTTGTCTTGGCACTAAAAGCTGAACACTAATTTCACATGCAGGGCAGCATTTGCCACTGCAGTCTTGCAGCCCTTATGTGTTTACCTACTCTAAGCTGGTGTCCAGTTCCGGCACTGCCTCAGCACTCTTCCAGCATGTTATGATTCATACTGCAACAGAGATTGTCCACAGTAAACGGACACTAAATAATGTGCCCTCAGTTTTGAAGAAAAATATCTAAGGGAAGAGTTGCTTGATCTAACAGAGATAGACATATTAAGATCAATGAAAGAAATAGATTGCAAAAAGTCAGTAAGTCCCAAAATGTTAGAAGTCTGATAAAACAAATGAGCACAGTAATCAAGACTATTAACATAAATTCATGTGATGTAATAGAAGTAAGTAGGGTATATTACTCTGCTGCAAATTTAATAAAGTGTTACCAAAAAAATAGAAGGAAATAAGGTGAAGGAAGGGAAGAAATAAAATGCCATCATGGAAGTATCGAATAGAGAAAACTGTAAAGCAGTTACGAAGTGTCACTCATAGAAGAAAGAAAAGATCAACAAAAATACTTTGATAGATGTGGTAAAAGCAGTGCGCAGTATTAGAACAGATCAGGATCTATCATACAACACTGCAAATGATAAACAAAGGTATCAGCACAGGCAGAAAAACTTAAAAGATATGCAGATACATGTAATGGAAAAGTACAAAATAAGCAATTCATTGTTGACCCAAAAAGGTTTTATAGATAATTGGTTAAACAAAGCAAAAGGAATAGAAATACCACCAAAAAAGAAGAAAGAGACACCTTTTGGAGAAATATCTATGAATATCTATGAAGACCTTGTGGAACATGATAAAGATGCTGAATGGATAGAAGTAAAAGAAACAATAAAAATCTCAAATGTACAGGATATGGACTAGGATGAATCAATGGCCAGAGAAACTGAAATAAAAGTAAGAAAAGCTAATAACTGCAACCCCCCCCCCCTCCCTGTCCCAGATGCAGAACCTAACTTCTGGCTAAAAGTATTAATATCATTACACAAAGATTTAACCATGAGTAAGAACTACTTATATGCACACCCGGAACAGACACCAACCTGGGTTAACGACAAGAAAAGTGATACTCTTCCTTAAGAGCAAATCTGCAAGCTATCCTAAAAAACATAGACCAATAACTTGCCTTCTGACAATGTATAAACTGTATATTGGAGTTGATACTGGCAGGCTTTATAGTTATTTGGAAGAAAACTCAATTATGGCAATAAAACAAAAGGGTAACAAAAAGTAATATGGAACAAATGATTATTTGTTAGTCATAATTTAGAATTGAAAAAAGAATCTAGGTATGGCATGGATAGACTACAAAAAAGCATTTGACAGCATCCCTCATTCATGGACAAAGGAGTGCATACAGATGTACACCATACATTGATCACTTACATTACAATAATCATGAAACAGTGGCAAAGAACTTTGCAGCTAAGCCATGATAAAGGACAAATTATTATCCCAGGGATAAAAATTGAAAGGGAGATATTCCAAGGTGACTTTCTATCATTGCTGCTTATTTGTCTTGCCTTTAGCCCATTAAGATGTCTGTTTAACAGATTAGGTCATGGTTACAAATTTCTTCCCAGAAAACAGCAAAGTGTAAAGACTTCTCATCTTCTTTTTGTGGATAATTTAAAACAGTCTAGTTCATCAGACGAGAGCTGAAAGCACAACTGTAAGTGGTCGAAACTTTCTCAGATGATACAAGAATGTCATTTGGTCTTGATAAATGTGCAAAAGCAACATTTAAAGCAGAAAAGCTGCAGCACCAAGAAAATAGCAGTCTGTAACAGGAATGTGATATAAAGGAACTCCAGCAGGAGGGAGTGTATAACTAATTGAAGGACCAACAATAAAACATGAACAAATTTGAACTAGAAGACTAAAATTAGTACTGTCAACAGCCCTGACATCTAGGAGCAAAGTCCAAGTTGTAAACCAGTTTGCTCTTCCTGTTCTAACTTACAGCTTTGGAGTGACTGACTGACCCCAAAAGGTATTGGATCATTTGGACAGGAAAACAACAAAAATGTTCCAGGCTTATCAGATGATATAATCTTGGTATACACTGATTTTTATATATATTCCTTTTTCTGATGGAGGTTTGGGCCTCCTCAAAACTGATTACTTGTATAGATCTGCAATCGTAGGCTGCACACATATCTGCTGACCTCATCAGATTCAAACTTAGTGTAAGTTTTGAAACATGAAGAGATCAAATCTAAGATGACTTTGTGCTTAGCTTTGCAGAAGCTTATCGGTGTCAAGCGGAATGGAAATCAAACCAGAGGTAGACAAAAATCAGACAGCGACTGAATGCATCAAAAATCAAAAGAAAGAATATAAGGAGATGGATCAGATGAGAAGGCAAGAAATGTGGAAAAATGCATAAATATAGTTGCAAGTACAGAAAACTCCTTGAACAACCTCATATCGATCAGGATCTGATACAGGAAAGGTTAAGGAGAGGTAAATTTAAGCCAAAAGATGAAAGGTTAATATTAACAGCCCAGGACGGTGGACTATGTACACGTTGGTTTACAAAGTCTATTGAACATGTGGGAGAAACAGACAAATGCTGGTTCTGTAACAGTCGCACACTTGTTGCTGGGTGTGATACATTAATGGTAGAGGGTCCTTATACTGAAAGGGATAATAATGTGGCAAGACTGTTGCACTGGGGATTGTGCAAACATTACAGCATTGAAGTAGCTGGGAAGCATTAAAAACATGAGCCAGAAAGCATTATAGAGAATAATGAAGTTTATATCACATGGGATTACCATTACCAACAGTTCAAAAATAGATGCGAGAAAACTAAGACAAAAAATAGCATTGATTATTGAAATTCCTGCACCCATTAATTGTAGTGCCTTACGTGCAGTGAGTCACAAAGTCATAAAATACCAGGATTTGCAGGAAGAAACATGGGCAATGTGGAAGTGGATTACCCAGACAGTTCCAGTAGTAGTAGGAGCAATGGGTGGTATAAAAAAAAAGAATTTGCAGTAATATTTAGATATGTTACCAATGCATGTAACTCTGTATAAATTGCAGAAGGAGTCAATTTTGGGTACATTGCAGGTGCTATGAAGAGTACTTTTGGCTAATATCAAAGATTGAAGCAATACTGACTTCACTAACTTTAATCATACTTCGACTTAGGAATGGAATCCATTCCTGTCATGGGATTAGAAACCCAAAGATTTGGTGAATGTAAATCAACAGTGATCCTTGTGATGACCATACTATGGTTGTGTGATCATATCCATCATAGTAGCAGATGTTTAAATGAGAACATTGCTACAGTATGGGTCCCTCCCATCTGCTTTGGTTATGTTTAAAGAGGGGAGTTTGTTTTTTCCCTTCATTGAGGTACCCTATCCTCATGCATATCAGAAGTTAGATATTCTGACACTTATGGATTTGAGAAGCACACTTGTTGGTGACCCTGTCTAGTCACAAAAAATAAACAAAGATAGAGTGGGTGTCCACTTTGTATCATGTGCCCTAATGATGTCCTCAGTGTAGATGATGGCAGCCCTGTGTAAAGAAATGTGAAAGCTCTGGATGTTGGGCCAGATGATAAGATTTGGCAGAGTAATTCTCACGTTATTATTCATACTACACCAGTGATCTTATCCATGTAATTTTCTCTAACATAAAAAAGAACTACAAATTAGTCTCCTTAGGATAACACCTCTCATACAGGCAACTCCATCTTTTGCATTTTACTGCTATATGTATTGATCATCAGGGGAATTTACTATAAAACTGGTGATGACAACGGTCTCTATAGAATAATGACCCTGGGATTTCCCAAAAGGATGTGGTTATTTTGGCAAAGTATAAAAAAAAAATTTGTATTTCTTTTCAAGGTCAGTGTCCTTGATTCTGCATGGTTCTCCACCATTCTTCCCAAAAAAGAAAGCTACCACTCTTGTATTTACATTATTTTCCTCCACTCCTTGAATATGCTGATAGTACTAATCAATTCTTATGCCGCGGTGGTGCAGTGGTAGCATTGTTGCCTCTCAGCAAGAGGTTCTCCCGTTCGATTCTCGGCTGGAGTGCGGGGAGTGCCTTCTGTGTGGAGTCTGCATGTCCTCACCGCGGTTGGGTGGGCGTTCGAAAGACATGCGTAAATGGGCGTGCCTTCGCTGAAGGTTGAACGTTGAGCTGGCACCTCGGCGTTCGTCAAAATCTACTACCAGCCATTAGCGGACTGGAGTTCCGCTGTGGCGACCCCTAACTGGGAGAAGCCGAAAGACAACAACAACTAATCAATTTTTATGTTCATGCCTTAACTGACATTGGAGGAGGTGGAAATCCTGACTGTATTCTTGTAAATATGTTACAATACTCACACTTTGGTGGTACATTTATTCTTACTAGCAAAAACATTAAATGGGTAGATAAATTTTCAGATGATACGCCCATTAAAGTACAAATAGTTTTATTTCCAAAATATGGATGATAAATTCTCATGACCGTGACAGGAACATTGGGGAGAAATGAGTTGACACATGAAATCCATTTGACTACAGATATGGTTTTACAGTTTCCTAACAGCATTTAAAAAATTTTGATTTAAGCAAATGTTCTAAACTTTATTAAGGAGAGGTCTGAACACATTGTGAAGGCCAGCCTAAATTAGCTAACAGACTGTATAGTACATTAAGGCTAGACAGACTTGTGAAAAGAGTAGTACATTTTACTTAACTAGTAAATGTAGAGTCAGCTCCAGTGGTGATATGTCATAGACCTTTAAGGGTACACCAATGAATCAGAAATGCTACAAATCCTTATTTAACCAATAAAATGTCACTGGGTTTTAAGAATTAATACTTAAGAGATGCGTTCATAGCCATCTGTATTATGTGCATAAAATGCAAATTTGAAATAATTTAATTTGAGCTTCATTAATGTTATTGCAACATAAAACTTTTAGAATCAGTTAGAACCATAGCACAAAATGTTGTCCATTTAACTGTACTGACTGTGTCATAGTGTTATGTTCTGGACTATTATCTGCATGGACAAAGAGAAAAGGAGATGAACTTATAAATATGGCAGGGGGGCTATCTTTTTTGGTGGGAAGGGTGGAGAAAATTGTAGCATCTGCAGCATTAGCCTTGAAAACAAATATGGATTTATCTACTAGTTATTACATTTTTCTTTTTAAAAAAATGTTTGTTAAGCAACCTTAACAGCAAATTGTGTACTAAATAGATGATTCTAAAATTCATAGACTGAAAAAATAGGAGAGATTTAAAAACAGTTGTGTAAAAACTACTCGACAAAACATCAAACAGCAAGGAATGCTGTGTAAACTAGATATGAATGTCACTTCTGCAAAGAAACTGCTTTGTGCTGATAACTGTTGTATGTTGTTTTCACATGCCTTGATAAAATAAGAAAAACAGAAGATCATAACCAAATAGTGCTCTGTAACTGTGGTGGTGGTGCTTAGAGCATCTTCTGTGTAGAGACATGCGTGAATGGGCGTACCTTCGTTGAAGGTTGTGCGTCAGGGCTGGCAACTCGGCACGTAAAAAATCCACTGCCAATCATTAGCGGACCGGAGTTCCGCTGTGGCAACCCCTAACCGGGAAAAGCCGAAAGACACAACAACATTAAATTATTAAAAACATCATTAAGCATTTGCAGCTTGACTTGAAATGACCTGTTTTAGAAAATAAGTAATAGTTTGCACCTTATTTAGAAATGTATTAGAGAGTTGCATATACTGTGCATGAAGCAGTTTGTTAAACAGCTACTAAAAATGACTGCCACTGTACCGAAAGTGGAATAGCTTTTATATCCCAGCTTTATTGTGTTTCTGCCATGTTTTGTTATGTTTTCTTCAGAACTGTAAATTTTATCTCTTGGATACTTAACTGAAGAAGAGGTAGAAGACACAAAGCTTATCATATGTATATTTCTAGGCACTAACTTCATGTTAAAGGAAAACTCCACCTTAGAACGCAACAAAACATATTTTTTCATTGTATCTTTGTTTTTGAGCTATTTTAATGCCTCTAAATCACTCCCAAGTGCTTCTTTTACAATTTTAATGTGTTTCTCTCAAAATGGTGGCTGATGGAGTCTGCTTGGTAACACGATCTTATAGTCTTGCTTTCCTTCCTTCTTCCCAGAATACATTTCAAGTCCTCTTTATATGATTCATGCCAGACATAAGGAAGTGGTGGTGTTTTTTCATGCCATTAAAATATAGTGGCAGGACTGTGAAGTACTATCATCTAAACACACCTTCTGTAAAAGAGCTGCTTCTCTGTTTACCTGACTGAGCTTCATTTATCTGTCTGCCAGAGCTTGTTCTCTGCTATAAATAGCTGTTAGCTACTTTGTACTTGCAGCAAAAGAAAGCAGATAAAAAACAGTTTTCTGTAAGAGGAGTCTTTTGTAGTCCTAACAAACTTGATAAACCCTCCACCGCACTCTCATGCTAAGGTGTGAAAACTCTCACTGCAGTAAATAATCTTTGCTGTACATTTACACATGACAATTAGTAGGACTCTAAACTTAGTCTGTCTGCTACTTCCTAATGCCTTTAGTGGCGGGATTTTTCTCTCTCATGAATGATGCAAACATAAAATGTGCTTTACTAGTTCCTCAATTATTTCTGTCATGTTCTCCCTACTTTTTTCTGTTTCATATTTATTTACACTTTGGTAACCAGGAAAGTGAACTGGTCCGAGGACCCTTTTCAGCCACAACATAAGCTACACTGGCAAAGATAATAATTATACAATGACCCCTCCATTAATATTCCAAAATGTGCACATTGATTGGCCAGCATGCCCGTTGTAAATCCCACAATATACCGACGGAAAAAGGTCCGGTCACCTGGACTTTTTTCCATTGGTATAAAGTGCCCAAAACCTTTTTTTTTTTTTTTTTAAATAGTCTTTCTTTCGGCTTTTCCCGGTTAGGGGTCGCCACAGCGGAACTCTGGTCCGCTAATGATTGGTAGTGGATTTTTATGTACCGGGTTACCAACCCTGATGCACAACCTTCAACAAAGGCACGCCCCATTCACGTATGCCTCCACACAGAAGACGCTCTAGCTGAGAATCGAACGGGACAACGTCTTGCTATGAGGCGACAAATAATAAAAAAAAAAAAGAAAAAAATGGAGCAACGGAGACTTTCTTTCCTGTGTTGTTTCTATTTCAAAGCATTGATGTTCTAGGTATACGTAGGAACGCAAGGCCCGTACGCATGCACAGCACATCAACACAAGGAAGCAGTATACCACCACCAGCGGAAGAACGGTAATGCGCCATTATACAAAGACATTATTTAAGAAAAGTAAGTTTTTTTTTTTCTTAAATAATGTCATTGTATAATAGCAATAACCAACTCCGTGGTTGTGGTATATTGAAGTTTACCCACGGTTGGCTTTATTTAATCACTCGGGCTTCGCCCTTCTGATTAAACTATGCCTACCATGGGCAAATCTTCAATATACCAGACCACGTCGTCAGTTATTGCTTAATTACCCATTGTTGGCTTGAAGATGGTAAATGCATTTAGATTTTACAAGAAAAAATGTTTACTGACTTTTCTCTAACTGTCACATAAATCTTTGCTACTACTCTTAAAGTATCTTTAACACAAACTATTACAAATAACTGGTTTGCTTTGTTCGTTTGGTACCTTACCCTGCTGGTGTTTCTTTGTTTCATAATTAATATTATAAATAACATTTAATTTTAGAATTTCAGTACTGTGTTGCCGCTTATGTAAATTTGTCAGAAGAGTTGACAATTGCCTTTAAACCCCTGACTGATCTAATTGCTTTGCTTTGCTATGAAAGGGGAGTGTTAAGTTCTCCTCCCCTCTGCAATAAAAACAGTGGAAACAATTCCACAGCTTTCTGTCTTTTTTTATATCAGCTGCTGTGTTCCTGACATTAGCAGGATTAATTACCCCTCTAAGATTGACAGCAGTACCTGACAGGGTAAACTACAGATTTAACTGTGTCTATGATATGGCATGCAGGTGGAGACAAATTTCTTTGCAAAGTATGTGAGAAGTTGAGTTTAAAAAAAAAAAGTAGGTAGGCTTTCCCTTCCTTTGACTCCAATGCAAGGAAATAAAAGTTTTCAAAAGTACAAGCAGGTTTCTGGTACATACACAATGCTGAAACCATATTGTAAGGAGAAAAGAAACCTAACGATTGAGTTAAACTGTATGAGACGATGAAGTTTTCCTTAAAAGCAGTGCAGTACTGTACTAGTTAGATTGCTGCTTTATAGTACAAGAACCTCTGGTTCTGTTCTCGTCTGAAGTACCTTTCTGGAATTTGCTTGTGTGCTTTCCAAAAGTTCACTTAGCTTTCTACCAGTTTTTTTTATTTTCCTTCTATACTCTAAAAACACGTTGATATGTTGACATGTTGATGTTCATTTATCTTTAGGTGTTCTTATTTGTGTGGATAGGGACTTGTGACTTAGTGAATGATTGTGTCATATGATGTAGTGCCATCCTGTACAGAGTTGGTTTTGGCTTTTAAGTATTGCTTGATGGGATGGTGTCTGACCCATATCAAATAATGTGGGTGTTAAAAATGAAGGCATTAAGGAATTTAATTTTAATGTGACCTGTGATGACAGTGCCCTGGCCCAGAAATCAAGGAGCCTCAATCCTCACCACTAACACTAGGGAGGTTGTCTCATTGAAGATGAAAGGATTAACAAATTAACACAGTAAAGTACAAGTTCCCTTAAGTGCACACAGAGATCACAGTCAGTCTGGGGTTGGTTGCTCCCTTGTTCTCCAGGTCCCCAATAAAACTCCCCACTGGCACAGCTATAGGGTCCAGATCTCAGGCTAGCTGGCAAGCTAACCTGCAGTACGCTCTCTGTCCCACCAGTGCTTTGTGTCCCTGCCCAGGTAGCTGACACACCACACACACACACTTTGAGATAAGTATTTATACAACTTCACAGACACTCCTGGGAAAGGCTGACACAGATTCTCTAGCTGTGCTCCTTTACCCAGACTATACGGTAGTAATTTCTGCCACCAGCTAACAATTATCAGCTACCCAAAGGCCCTTGAAAAGGGTATCCAATTATTACTGTGCAGTATTATTATCCAGTTGGTAATGTGACTATTCAGTCTAAGGCTTATTAGAGTGGCTTATTACAATAACCTCTATAAATATGCCATGTACTCTGGAGCCTACTATCTGTACACAAACCAACCACAGATAAAGGTTTTTAAAATATTTAATAATAAATAATCAAAAACAGAAGACAAAAATACTACACCACAGAGATATCAGAGATCACACAGAAACTTAAAATAATACAGTAGGACAGGTCTGATGTCAAAGAAAAACACTTAATCTAACTTTCTAATCTTTAGCTAATCTTAAGAGAAAACACAGTGCTATAATCCTACTTACATACATAAAGAGCATAAGCAGTGCTAGGTTTGATGGTCCAAGACAAAATGCTTTCAGTCTCTCACTGAACAATAGTTTTGAAAACACTAACAAACATCTCTGCTAAGGCCCTCCCAAATTACATCATTTTGACACTTAGGTTTTCCCAGTATTCACATTGCATAATTTTGACACTTAGTCTGGAGTTCCCAGGCAAACAAACTGCATTATTTAGCAAGCTAACACCTGCGCAGGAAACTACAACAATAAAAGACATTTCACATGTATACTCTAACAATTACTCCTTAAGTTAAGACAATAGAAAGAAAGTGTTCAGCCAGCAACTTCGGCACCACTTTTTAGATAATTGTAACTTCAAAGAACATTTGAAATGCTTGGCTTGGTTTTCCTTACAGCAGATGGAAATGTTGCAACGATCTTGAAGTTCACATTTTACAGTGTTTTCTTTCATTTAAGAACACAAGCCTGTATTTTACATTTATTTATATAAATGATAGAATTATGTATCAAATTCTATTTGACTAGGCTGGCAGCCTTCGCCCATCTTTCCCCAATCTTCACATCTCTTCCTCCCTGGAGAACTCAAACTAGTTTTTCAAGTGACCCTTGAGAAATGCCACTTGAGAGGGTTAGGTCTATCTGGGTGCACCTCACCCCATTCCCTGTCTTGAGAGCCCATCTGCATTGGCATTGCTACTGCCACTGTGGTGCTGCACTGCCATATCATATGCTTGCAACCCCAGGCTCCATCTTAGCAATTTGGCATTTTGCTGAATGGTTCTGTTTCACCATGTTAGAGGGTTGTGATCTGTCATTACAGTGAATTTTCTTCCATACAGATAAGGTTGAAGCTTCTGCAATGCCCACACTATAGCTAGACATTACTTTTCTACAGCTGCATAGCATTCCTCCCTGGGTTGGAGTCTACGACTGAGATAAACCACTGGGTGCTCTTCCCCCTCTGAGAAATCTGGCTAAGTACAGCCCCCATCCCATGGTTTGAAGCATCCACCTGTACAACAAATACTTTGCTGTAATTTGGACTGGCTAACACAGGGGGTCCTCCCAAAGCATCTTTAAGCTTCTGGAATGCCTGCTCACATGCTGGGGTCCACACTACCTTATCTGGCCTGTTCTTCCTTGTCAGGTCTGTGAGGGGAGCAGCAATGGTACTATAACTAGGGACAAACTTTCTGTAGTACCCTGCTGTCCCTAAGAATGCCCTCACCTGCTTTTTGGTAACAGGTGTAGGCCATGCCTGAATAGCTTCCACTTTGGCAGGTTGTGGCCTTATCTTACCACTCCCCACTCTATGTCCTAGGTAGGAGACCTCTGCCATACCCACCTGACATTTGCTCGGCTTAATGGTCAACCCTGCCCTCTGTAGTCTGCCCAGCACCTCCCTGACATGCTGAAGGTGCTCTGGCCAGGAATGGCTGTAGATGGCAATATCATCTAGGTAAGCAGGGGCAAACCCTCCTGCTCCTGCTAGGATATTATCCACCAGCCGCTGTGACATTCTTCATCCCAAAGGACATCTTTGTGAACTCCTACAAGCCAAAAGGAGTCACAAAGGCTCTCTTCTCTCTAGCACTGTGAGTCAAGGGCACCTGCCAGTAACCCTTAGTAAGATCAATGGTTGTAAGATACTTATCCTCACCCAGCTGCTCTAGGGCCTCATCTGTCCTAGGCATGGGGTAAGCATCTTACTCTGTGTAACTATTTCATTTCCTGTAATCCACAGAGAACCTGGTGCTGCCATCCTTCTTTGGCACCAGCACTACTGGTGAGGCCTAGGGACTGTTGGACTCTTGAATCACCCCTAGTTTCAACATCTCCTGTACTCATCCCTCAGAGTTTGTCTGACTCTCAGGCACCCTATAAGGGGCCTGCCTAATAGGCCTTTGGGGTCCTGTATCCACCTGGTGCTGCACCAGGTGGGTGCTCCCTGGTTTCCCAGTGAACATGTCCCCAAATTCCTGCAACACTGCTCAGATTTCTCGAACCTGGGTAGGAGATAGCTGCTTGGGACATTGCTACCCCTTCCACCGAGGTGTCAGCCTGAGCCTCACTGAGGAGATCAGTCCCCAGATCTCCCTCAGACTCCTCCTGCAATCCACTGCAAATACTCAGCACAAGGGCCTCCCTATCATGGTAAGGTTTCATCATGTTAACATGGTACACTTTGTGCTCCTGCCGTCTGCCTAACACTTCCACCATGTAGTTAGCATCACTTACCTTTCTTATCACCTTGTAGGGTCCCTCCCAAGCTGTTTGCAGCTTGTTGTGTCTGACAGGAATGAGAACCATTACCTGCTGCCCCACAGCATTTTCTCTAGCTCAGGCATTCCTGTCATACCACACCTTTTTCTGTTGTTGGGCTTCTGCCAGGTTCTCCTGGGCCAAGCCCATGAGATCCCTGAGCCTTGTCCTTAGGTTTAGGACGTATGTCACAACAGACTCCTTGTGAGACTCACACTCACCTTCCTACTCATCTCAAATTAAATCTAGAGGTCCCCTCACCCTATGCCCATACAACAACTTAAAGGGTGAAAAAACCTGTGGATTCCTGGGGAACCTCTCTGTAAGCAAACAGATGGGGCAAATATTTGTCCCACTCCCTGTTAAACTGATCTGCAAATGCCCGTATCATGGACTTGATTGTAGAGTTTAACCTCTCAACAAGACCATTAGTCTGGGGATGGTAGGGGGTGGTCTTCATGTGCTTCACCCCGCAGAACTTCCACAGACAAGCCAGCAGGTCTGACATGAAATTGGCACCTCGGTCAGTCAGTATTTCTTTTGGGAACCCTACCCTGCTGAAAATCTTTAACAAAGCATTTGCCACCTTCTCTGCCTCAATGGAGGACAAAGCCACTGCCTCAGGGTATCGTGTAGCATAATCCACTACCACTAGGATATACTTTTTCCATGTGGAACTTGGGGTACTCAGAGGACCCACAATATCCATAGTTACCCTCTGAAATGGCTCCTCAGTCACAGGCATAGGCATCAAAGGAGCTCTCACCTTGTCTCCTGCCTTGCCTACCTTTTGGCACTGGTCACAGGTCCTGCAGTACCCTGTTACATCTCTGGAAATTCCAGGCCAATAGAAGTTTTGCATAATACGCCTCTGTATGTTTTATGCCCATATGACCTGCAAAGGGAATATCATGGGCTGTGGCTAGAAGCGCCAGATGGTCAGCTCTAGGCACTACCAACTGCTGTACTCTCTTACCATCTAGCCCTCCCTCAGGGGGTCCACTCTCTGTATAGTAACCCTTTGTCCCAGTATACAGATTCCCCCTTCCCTTGAGAATCAGGTGCCTCCCTAGCTACCTGCCTCAGGCCTTGCAATGTAGGGTCTGAGAGCTGAGCCTGTCTCAACTCTCTCCTTGTAACCCTTCCCTGCTCCCCTTCCACAGGAAGTCTGGCATCCTCTGACAGTGGTGCCTCACTGTCAGCCTGGGTACTACTACTCACCTCTACCTTTGCAGTTACCCTGTCTAGGGAAACATCAGTACCCACAATCAGCTGTGGCTCACATTCAGTCTCACTGCTACAGCGTAGCTCACTCCCTGATGTAACCACCTCAGCAGTCCTGGCTGCAAGTATGCAGTCTGTCTGGGTCTTCCCCAGGATACCAGACCCACATGCTTGTCTCTTAGCCTCACTGCATGTAACTGCATGAGTACATAGTACTGCCTCATCCAAATCCTTCCCTCTCAGGACATCTGCAGGATGGTAGTTCCGTACCCCTGTTGTCAAAAGACAGCCTACTGTTGGCATTTTGTCTTTCCCACTTACTGGCTCCCTCACCTTTGGTTCGCCACCTTGCCTCTATGAACACCTGTATGCCACATGGCCCCACTGGTTGAATTCAAAACATTTAACCCTAGCTCCTGGATGTGTACCTGGACTAGTGGCTTCCCCTGCTACTGGCGGATTCTGTTGGGGCAGTCAGTGCTGCCCACCATGGGTTCCTTTAGACCCATGAGCAGTACTGGGGGCCCCCTTATTGTGCAGGGCTGCCCTGCTGGCCAGGTATAGGTCTCCCTTCTTCCCCAACTCATCTGAAGTAGCACATCGTCTATCAGCTAACCAGATCCTCATGTCCTCAGGCAAAGTACTAAGGGCTTGTTCCCTCACCAAAAGGTCTGCCAGCCCTTCAGAGGTGGTGACCTGACATTCACTCACCCAGCTATGAAAATAAGTGCTCAGTTCTGCAACATATTCACATACATTTTCATCTGCCTTGCGTCTATGCTCAATAAAATTTTTCCTGTCCATTTCAGGTGTTATCTTAAAACATTGTAACATACATGTCTTTACAGCAGTATAATCAAAACAGATAAAGTCAGGCATTTGTGATATACAAGTTACAGCTTTCCCATAGAGTAAGGGGGTCAGGAACCATACCCAGAGCCTTTGGTCAACACTATACTGTTTGCATACCCTTTCAAACATGTGAATGAAACTATCAAAATTATCCCCCTCTTTAAATTGCGGAAGAAATTTACTGACATGTTGTGCTTCTGGGGTCCAGTTACTCCCTTCCCCATTACCTCCATGACTCTGGTGAAGAGTCAGCATTTCCCTCTCATGCTTCCTCTGATGCTCCTTTTCTTCGGCTTCTATCTCCAAATGCCTGGACTCCAACTCAAGTCTCTTTAGCTCTAGCTGGATTTTTAAGTCCACTGCAGAAAGGTTGAGCTGTCCATTCTCTGAGGATATTGACTGCCATTCTGATTGTCCTTCGCAGAAAGGTTGAGCTGTCCATTCTCTGAGGATATTGTATCTCCACTGCCAGTCTGATTGTCCTCCTGGATGCTGTTTTCTGATGCAGCTGTAACCAAGGCTGCAATCAGGTCTGCCTCAGTCAGGTTTCCATGCACCAGTCCCCTAGCCTGGCACATCTCCACCAGCTGGCTCCTTGTCAGCTTTCCATACTCCTGTGCTGACATGCTGCCTGCTCACCCTGACTAACTAAGTTAACAAAATAAATAAAACAATTGTGATCTGAACTCTGAGTATACAGTGAGTGGCTGATTTAGACTACAAAACACTTTCAGAGATCACTGTACATAAGCTACAGGATTCACTTTACCCACACCACTACAAGCCAATTAGTATGTGAAGTAGATCCCACCGCTGCCATACACTTGTGTGAGGATATCTTATTCCATCCACTGCCACCACTTGTGATGACCATGCCCTGGCCCAGCAATCAAGGAGCCTCAGTCCTTACCACTGACACCAGGGAGGTTGTTTCATTGAAGAGGAAAGGATAACATATACACACAATAAAGTACAATTTCCCTTAAGTGCACACAGAAATCACAGTCAGTCTGGGGTTGGTTTCTCCCTTGCTGTCTAGGTCCCCAATAAAACTCCCCACTGGCACAGCTATAGGGTCCAGATCTCAGCCTAGTTGGCAAGCTAACTTCCAGTACCATCTCTGTCCCACCAGTGCTTCGTGTCCCTGCCCAGATAGCTGACAACACCACACACACTTTGAGATAAGTATTTATACAACTTCACAGACACTCCTGGGAAAGACTGGCACAGATTCTCTAGCTGTACCCCTTTACCCAGACTATACAGTAGTAATTTCTGCCACCACCAGATAACAATTATCAGCTACCCAAAGGCCCTTGAAAGGGTGTCCAGTTATTACTGTGCAATATTATTATCCAGATGGTAATGTGACTATTCAGTCTAAGGCTTATTAGAGTGGCTTATTACCATAACCTCTATAAATATGCAATGTACTCTAGAGCCTACTATGTCTACACAAACTAGCCACAGGTAAAGGTTTTTAAAATATTTAATAATAAATAATCAAAAACACAAGACAGTACTACCACACCACAGAGATATCTAAGAATTCAGAGATCACACAGAAAGAAACTTAAAATAATACAGTAGGACAGGTCTGATGTCAAAGAAAAACACTTAATCTAACTTTCTAGTCTTTAGCTAATCTTAAGAGAAAACACAGTGCTATAATCCTACTTACATACATAAAGAGCATAAGCAGTGCTAGGTTTGATGGTCCAAGACAAAATGTTTTCAGTCTCTCACTGAACAATAGTTTTTAAAACACTAACAAACAGCTCTGCTAAGGTCTCCCAAATTACATCATTTTGACACTTAGGTTTTCCCAGTATTCACATTACATCATTTTGACACTTAGTCTGGAGTTCCCAGGCAAACAAACTGCATTATTTAGCAAGCTAACACCTGCTCAGGAAACTACAACAATAAGACATTTCACATGTATACTCTAACAATTATTCCTTAAGTTAAGACAATAGAAAGAATGTGTTCAGCCAGCCGCTTCGGCACCACTTTTTAGATAATTGTAACTTCAAAGAACATTTGAAATTCTTGGCTTGGTTTTCCTTACAGCAGATGGCAATGTTGCAGCAATCTTGAAGTTTACATTTTACAGTGATTTCTTTCATTTAAGAACACAAGCCTGTATTTTACATTTATTTATACAAATGATAGAATTATGTATCAAATTCTTTTTGACTAGGCTGGCAGCCTTCGCCCATCTTTCCCCAATCTTCACAAGACCTTTAATACCTAAAAAAGTAAAGAAAAATGAAAACTCAAACTGTCAAAGTAATTAACACTAATAGAGTCACAGTTTTAAAAGTTAAAATTCAGTAGTAACACAAGTAGGTTCTGACTCGGGTAAGATTACTAAAAAAAATAAACCTTTTTTGAATGTCTGGTTGTTATGAATGCTACCTTGTTGCAGTTATATTTGAAGCTACAAAAGCAGATAGCTCATCAGTTTTGTACAGAATTTTTTCTACTTCACATAAGAAACAGAACAAAAGACTAAGATCAGATAAACGCAGATTAGCATAACAAGTAGGCCAGTTCCCTAAACTACTACTATTAAAATGGTCAGTAGACAGCATTTTTAACACTTTCTATCCCCAAAAGATCTGTTTTTGCTAATTGACACCCTTCAGAGTTCAGTAAATGCATCCCTTGATGTCTAAAATCAATTCCTCTAAAGGCTAGTGAATCATTGTTCCTCTGTTTTCAGTGTTGTCCCTTTGTTTTGTTTTTTTTATCTCTTTTTTTGACTTGCATAAAGATGATACCTGTAATTCATAACAATGTTTCTGTTGTGCCCTGTTGTCTTTCTTGCCCACCCCCGTCCATACTAAGCTTCTTTAGTTTACTTTTGTATAGCTTCTGGTACAAGCCATGTACCATTCTCTTAAAACTATTTCATTGTTTCTACATTTTCTCCATCTAGAGATGGTCTTTGTGCAGCTATATATGAAACCCTGTATTGAACAACAATGCGAGATCTACAGGTTTGAGAAATCTAACCTACAGACAGCACACTAATCATGTCAGGGGTGTAGTGGTATACTCTCTAACATGTAAGGTTGCAGTGTAATTAGTATTAAAGGCTTCTTGCTACCAGTAATAAACTTTTTGTGCTTCCTTGTACCTTACTAATCTTCTTAACTGCCTTCTTACATCATGTGTTTCAGACAAAAATTGTCCCTCAGGTTAATGAGGGCTCTGATTCTGTCTACCCCCCCCCCCCACCCACACACACACACATTCTTTGGTGTTTTTCTTCTGTGATGAATTAGTTTGTGCTTGTTTGGTGCATCCTTGCTCACTGTTCTTCACACTTGTCATACGTCAGCTGTTCACTTCCATTCTTCGCTATACATCCATCCAGTTGTACTTCTTTGTGTAGATGCTCCATCTAGTCCCCCGCCCATACTTTTATTCCTGAAAAACATTAGTATAGCCACACTTTAAGAGTTAAGATTCAATATCAATACTAGTCAACTCTGACTCAGATTAAATGTAAAAATGAGACTGAGGATGACCCACTGCTGGTACAGAACTCCATGATGGAACATTGCTGGCCTCACTTTAGCCAGATTGCACTCCATTTGCAGTGACTATCTGTCAGAAAATCCATTATCCTGAATCCAGCACCCTGTTGGTTAATTGTGTCACATGTCTTTTGAAAAGGCTAGATATCCGCATAACCTCTTCCTGGCCCAGCACTTTGAACATTCAAATAAAATAATCCAATAGAATCATTATACTCCTCTCTGTTTGAATCTTTCATACTTTAGGAGTTGTACCACATTGTCATTCAAGTTGTAAGCATTTTTTAAAGAATTTATTTTTTGATTTTCCATATAACTGAATTTAAAATAAAGCATTTGCATTTTTCTTCTAATACCAGTTTTTCTAAAGGAAAAATTGTATCTGCTGTGTTTCCACTATGGGGGGGGGGGGGGGGGTGCTGCAGTGTCCTTCCATAAGTTATTATAAGGGTGCCCTCTGGCATTAGTAGATCCCTGCCATTCTTTCAGAATTGTAAAGAAATTCCCATTGTACCATTGTTTTAATTGCTTAGACTTTGAAGATTTCTTTCTTTATGTGCTAAAATCAGCTGCATTTAAAACTAATTGCAGT
Organism: Protopterus annectens; assembly: GCF_019279795.1. Classification (NCBI taxonomy): domain Eukaryota; kingdom Metazoa; phylum Chordata; order Ceratodontiformes; family Protopteridae; genus Protopterus; species Protopterus annectens. The sequence continues at coordinate 738,774,680 of NC_056743.1, forward strand.
AACAAACATATAGCTGAAGTTGACTATCTTGCATATTTTTTGTGGTATTAAGTTTGGTCCCATTATGACAAAAGTTATTATTTTCAGAAACAATCCAAGAACACTCTTGTTAAGGACTTTATTCAGTGTCATACCTTATGAAAGTAAAGATTAAGGGATTCAAACCTAGACTACAGGACGAAACTCGGTTGTTCATAACCTTAAGCCTCTGCTGCACCCAACTGCCAGACAATGTTGTTACATTGTTTTAAGTTTAGAGCTACTGTTAAACCATATGTGGGAAGAAAAGTATTGTTAAGGGGATCACAGATAATGCTCATGATTCATTGCTACAGTACATCCATGGTATAAATAAGATTAGCCATTGATGAATGTCAGCCTTTTAGACAGGTCTGTAGTGTATTCAAATATTTGTAGGGGATGTGATGTAAGCAATCTTCGGGAAGTCCAGCAGTTAAAATATGTAAAACTTGGTCTGATTTCAGTTCTTTTTTGACACGGAAGTGCATGTTAACCTCCATTCCATTGTATGCAAAATTGTCAGTCACATAATTAAGTGATTGGAGAGAATGATAAATGCCCTTTTTGTCTTATTCCAGTATTTCAAATATATTTAACTTGCTGATTGGTATAGGTATTTTGGGTGTTTACTGGCAGACAAAAATTACCAGCAGGTTTCTTAGAAGAGACATGTTCTCCATGAAGATTACAACTAACTGTGTCTCTTCATCCTTGGAGTGGATTGTGATATAGAGATGATATAGAGAACTGTGATCTCTCAAAGCTTTCAGTAATAAAACACTGCTAAGAATTTAAAAAAAAAAAAAAAAAACACTGCTAAGAATTTAAAAAAAAAAAAAAAAAAGCACATGACTATCATAGAAAATTAAGTTTTTGGCTGTAGTCCTGACAGTGTCAATCTTCTATGGTAGAAAGACACTTGATTGTAAGGCTAAAGCTGCTCTGTTTACCTCAGCTGAAAAATGAACAAAACAGAGTTTTCTAAATGCTACAAAAAACCTGAGAAGGTAGAAAAGTCTAGGATAGTAGTTTTAGAGGAAGTCAGCAGAAGTGAATTTGGACAAAATTTGTAGGCCCTGGACTCACACTGTTAGTACAGTGCTAGATATCACAACTTGCATTGGCTGGAGGCACACTGAATGCAAAAGCTTTAGAGAAAGTTGAGAATTGTGGTTAGGTGGGGTTATCAGAATGAATATCCAAGTAAATGCCAGCTGCTGAGAACTTTCTTGCATATCATCTAATATGGTAAGTATCTTTTGTTTAGGTAGAGAAGAGTATACCCTCCTAAGCTTCTAATATGGAAGTTGACAGCCAGAAGGTAGTGTGATTCTAACAAAAAATGTACTAAGAGTGTGATTGTTTTCTCTGTTTAATTTCTCTAAGTATTTTGGGCTTCCAGTACCATGAAGTGACTGGACCCCATTCATAAGTCAAGGTATAATTAAAGTTTTTGAAATTAGTGTTTTACTCTTTGATTTTAGCCCAAATTACTCTTTGCAGCACCCGCAGTTTGCCAGTATTGACTCCTTCTGCTGTTCATACAGAGTTACATGTACTGGTAGCATACCTAAGTACAACTTTAGATTCTTTTTATTAGACCCATTGCTCCTACTACTATTGGAACTTTCTGGGTATCTTTCTTCCCCATTGCTCATTTGGGTGTGCAAATCTTGATATATTATGACTTTGTGTCTCTCTGTACGTAAGACTCTGTAATCACTAGATGCAGAAATCTCAGTGATTAATGCTGGTTTTGTCTTTTTTGTGGACTAGTATAACTGTTTTTTCTCGCATCTATTTTTTGAACTGTTGGTAATGGGTGATCCCATGTGACACACTGCCTCATTCTCTGTAATGCTTTGTGGTTTATGTTTCCAGAGGTTCTCACCTACTTCTATATTGTAGTGTTTGCACAATCCGAAATACAATAGTCTTGCCATATTATTGCGACTTTCTGTGACATCTCAGGCAAAGATTACCATGAAGATGTATGTCTGTTTCCAGTTCTTTAATAGAACCTATATTTGTCTGTTTTTCCCACGTGTTCAATGGACTTTGCAAACCAATATGTAGGTAATACACATACACTATCCTGCTCTGCCATTATTAACCTTTTATCTTTTGGTTTTGACTCACTTCTTCTTAACCATTCCTGCTTGAAAGCCTGGTCAACATAAGGTTGTTCCAGGAGATCTGTGTACTTGCCACTATATTTATGGCTTTTCTACATTTCTTTCCTTCTCAGCTGATCCTTCTCCGTATATTCATTCTTTTGTTTTTTAGCAGTTGCTGTCTGACATTGTCTACTTCTGGTTTGGTTTCCATTCTCACTTGACACTGGAACGATTCTGCTAAACTAAGCAGAGGGGTCATCTTAGACTTCCTCTCCTCATGTTTTAAAACTTAGACTATATCTGGATCTGATAAGGTTAGTAGATAAGTATGCAGTTCCACGACTGCAGATATATACATGTAATCAATTTTGAGGAGGCCCGTGCCTCCTTTTGAGTGAGGAGTATATAAACTTGGTATGAATTGATTTTTCTTGGTGTTCTGTCCAACTGATGCAGTACCTTTTGGATCCAGTCAACCACACCAAAACTGTAAGTTAAAACAGGAAGAAAAATTGGTTTATAGATGGACTTTATTCCTAGATGTCAAGACTGGCAAGAATGGGAGAAGTATTCAACAAAAAAATGTGTATGCAGATATTAATAAAATATGTTTGAGAGAAGACAGATGGATAATAATGAGGAAAATAATGTTAAGAAGATTTTTTTATAAATATCTAAATATTTAAATAGATGAATATGTAAATATGATTGTAGAAATGTAAATAATAATAAAAAAAATATATTCTTTTCAATCTGTGTTGTGGAATCTTTTGCATCTACCTGATTTACAATCAGTTCAGGAATGTGGGACCGTAGTTCAACATCTCATTCCATCCTGATGTTTTGGTGTAAGCAGTGTGGATCAGACCTTTATTCTGTAGCTGGATGGTTTGTCCATGTCCCACAGCCCCCTCCATGTAAAGTTCAGTGCCCAGGGTTAAGAGCTGGGATGGGAATCATGTAACATTCTGTAGTATTGAGTGCTGTATGCAATGTAAATATTATTATGAAATGCTATAATTGTATGCATTGTGGCTTTAAAGTATTAATGCCATTGTGTGAGGTAAGTAGTATTTAAGTAATACAAGATAAAAATAAAACAAACCAGCCAAAACACCTTTCCGACTGTTACACCAACAGTATAAAATAAATACGTGCCAAAATTTAACAATTGAGTATAAAAGGGTGTGTTTTATAATGGATTAATTGTTGGTTTGAAAAAGCACTTGTTGCGAAAGCGCTTACCACTGTTAGTCAGAAGGATCCAATAAATCTATTTCGTTTTAAAGATTTTCTGAAGTTTTCCTGCTTTTTGTCGTGAATACGAATATATTTGGTTGTGCTTGCTATTGTTTGCTGTTTGGTCTGAATAGACCTGAACTTCTTTCTATTACAGCATTTGGCACGTCTACTATCTTGAAGGCTTGGTGGTTTATTTTGGTGTGAACAGACCTTGGCTTACATGCGACATTTGGTCTACTGCTAATATCTGCCTCCAGAGCCCTTCGAAGCACGGTTTTGTGCAACGGAACAACAGAAGGGTTACATACACATTTCTTAGCTGTTGGTCAAAACAGCGTGAATTTGCAACGCGAGGTAAACTTATTCCAAACGGACAGTTTGTTTATATTTGGCTTGGTTGCTGCATACTTTTTTGGTTACGGGTGAGTTTACAACGGGAGGTAGACTCATCCCAAACGGACAGTTTGCTTCACATTTTGCTTGGTTGCTACACGTTCTTTGGCAACGGGTGAATAGCGGAAATTTAAGGTTATTTTCTGCTGTTTGGATAGATCGTGAAAGGACTGTGTGAGCCTATAAAAAGGTAACTTTGTTTCTAACTGAAAGTCATTCTTGTTGTGGAAGACTGTTGATAAAACGTTCGTTTTTAATTAGAACCAACAGGTTCACAAGAGCTGACACCAACATTTATTACATTTTATTTAACACGTATTGATTTTATACTGTTGGTGTAACAGTCGGAAAGGTGTTTTGGCTGGTTTGTTTTATTTTTATCTTGTGTTATTTTGAATATCTAATTCCTGCCAACACAATAACCGACAGCTCTATGGCCGAAATGCAAAGTACAGGCAATGTTATTGACAATGTTGAACTGCCATATAATCCATCTAATATGAAGAAGTACAACTCAAAAGAGAGGTTAAAACGTTGTTTGATTGATGTGAGCAATCCATTAATGGACTGTATTATTACTCCTGTTAATAGTGAGGAGCCGCTTGACACTGACACAATGACAAAATTAAATTCTGATTTGAATATTCTAGAGTCTGAGCTTCTTAAACTCAAGAGACTACAGTTACAAAGATTTCATTTTGAAACTTGTATACAAAAACATATAGTACCAAGGGGACTCAGAATTTTGAAAATGCCAACTACAGGAAATACGTTTCCTGAACTTCTGAGGCGCTGGCAACAGCTCAACTTGGAAACGAGCTTCAATTATATGAAACTTCTAAATGATTACTTTCTACCAGAAGAAAAGGAACTTTGTAAATCCATTGAATGCAGACAGATTGAAATGTCTAGTAATTATGATGATGTACTATTAGAATCCAAGCTTGAGCATGTAATGGATAATGTTGCATTGTTTGAGAAGAGACTATTTGAACAGAAAAAACACAAGTTAGCTAGAGACACTTTTGATTTTGCTAATGACCAGGTATTTACTTGGCCTAGGTTCTCTGCAAACAATAGTGTTAGACCAGTAGGATTTCAAACACAACATCAGAAAGTACATAATAATGGTTCCAAGTACACTGATAGTACAGTAAATTCCAGAATTTATGCCTCTAATAACACATCTAAAATAACTAACACTAATGTTAGTATATCTGATGAACAAGGTAGTACAACGAATTTACATGTTGAAACACCATTTGCACCACCCACACAACCAGATGTAAATCAAGTCACAGTAGAACAAGTGACTAAATCACAGGTTGTTAGAAATAAAATTAGAACACAACAAGTGGTATACAATGAAGGACAGCTCTCACGCCCTTTACCCATAGCAGAACAACATCAGAAAGGGAGAGAGAGATCCATGAGCAGGGGCAGACAAAAACGAAAGACCCCCAATTACGAACAAAAGGAACCCACTATCAAAAAGATGTGGGAAAGGTTAACTTAATACATAATTTGTCCAATAGACCATTAAATAAATATGAAGAGGAAGTTTTAAACAAAGGTCTCACCTTCATACCCTCTAAAAACAGCAACATTTCTGACAGTATTTTAGATTTAAAGATGTTTACTCGTAACTTGCAGTTAAAAATTATGTTTAACAATAAAACATCTGCTCATGCTACCACAAGTTTTAAAAAACCTAGCTTGATGATACCACCTTTACATCCCATCATAGATGTATTTGGTAAAGCAGTAGAAAAAGATCTTTACTCCATGCATGATAGTAACATTAAAAATTCTAAACATAACCTGTCTTATAAGCAATTTCAAGCTTTGAAAGATTTAAAGTCAGATAATAATATAATGATAAAACCAGCGGATAAGGGGGGTCCTATTGTGGTCTTTAATAGAACAGATTATGTAGGAAAGATGTTGAATTTATTGGGAGACTCAGAATATTACCAAATAATAACTAAACCGGAAGTTATAAGAATCATAACCAATATTTATGACAACCTTGAAGACATGTGTAAAATGGGCCTGATGGATTCCCAACTGTACAACTTTTTAATAGTTGAGGAGCCAGTAACACCTATTATTAAGGGCCTTCCTAAAATTCACAAAGATGAACTCAACCCACCCATGAGACCCATTGTCTCAGGGCGAGGTTGGGTGACAGAAAACATGTCTTTTTATATAGAGAAATCATTACATCCGCTATTGGAAAAACATGATACTATACTTATGGATTCTAAGAATTTTTTATTAAATTTTTATGAGGTTACCAAGAATCAACAAGATAATAAAAATTTATTGTTAGTAACCATGGACGTCAAATCTTTGTTCACTAAGATTCCTAATAATTCGGGCCTGGAGTTTTTGCATAACCATCTTATGCTCCATTCAGGTTTTACACCAATAAAGATAGATTTTTTATGTACTCTCATGGAGCTTATTCTTGATAGCAATGTCTTCCTATTTGAAGAGACTTATTATTTGCAAAGGAATGGCGTAGCTATGGGCACACCATGTGCCAATAGCTACGCCAACCTAGTAATGGCCCATTGGGAGGAAAATATGCTATGTAGATTACGGAGTTACACGGAACATGTAATATTTTACAAACGTTTCGTGGATGACCTATTTTTCTTGTGGCAAGGCAATGTCCAAGAATTATTGAAATTTGAGAAAGAAGTGAATACATTGGTGGACTTTCTTAGTTTTACTATGGAATACTCAGACAATAGTATTTCTTTCTTGGACATTCAGATATGGCGTCTGCCTAATGGGACATTTAACACAGGTATGCACAGAAAGTCCTGTCATAGGAATAATTTGCTAAATAGAGATAGTATGCACCCCCCACACGTATTCAGGAACATCTTAAAAGGACAGGGCATGAGGGTCTCAAGATTAAACTCTAGCACAGATGAGTTTGAGTATGAAATAGAAGGGTTAGCAACTAGATTCAAAAATAGGAACTATAAAAATGGTGAAATTAATGATGCTTTGTGTAGAGTCAAGGAATTGAGACATGGCAATGCAGCTCCTTTCTTTTCGGAGGATGGTTATAATGAATACATATACAATAATCAACCAGTTTCCACCTATGATCAAAATTTCATTAGATACACACTCCATTACACTTTGGATGCTCATGCAATCAAAGAATGTATCATAAAACACTGGAGTATTCTTCAGCTAGATCCAGAGATTTCACGGTTTATAAATGATCATCCAAATTTTGCCTATAAAAATAAGCAAAATTTACATAAGTTATTATGCTGTGATGACTACATCCAGCAGAATGGCTCAGATTTAGTAGGTACCATCCCATGCAATGGTTATAATTACTGTTGCTTTATATCTGACTTATGTATTTTTGTCCATCCAGTTACAGGTGAAATATTTTATTTGAATGTTCATGCCAATTGTAGGACCAAACATTTGATCTATTTAGCTAGGTGTTCCTCTTGTAATTCCTTTTACATTGGGAAAACGGACAGAATGTTAAAGGAACGCATTAGGGAACATATATACCAAATCAGAATAAAATCACAAGTAAATGCCTTATCTAAACACATTCTTAATACAGACACCACACATAACTTCTCTTTTTCAGTTTTGCAAGTTTTACAACCTAATATAAGAGGTGGTGATGTTAAAAACATCACTGAAACAGTAGAAGCCCAATGGATAATAAAAACCAGGGCGCACTGTCCTCCGGGACTTAATGACAGGGTTCCCCTGAAACCCATGTTAAAAAACAGGAGACACAGGCCCAAATGACAGGTATTTTGATATTTACAAATAAGTTTAAAGTCTATGAACATCATTTGACATTTTTATTTGTAATATTTATTTTTTAATATTTATATATTATTTAGGAACAAGTTTATATGTTATATTCATCCTATATATTATTATATATTTTTTATAGTTCACTGGATGAACGTTTATTTGGTTATTTATATGTAATATATGCATTTATCAATCCAATGCATATCTGTGTAACTATATAATGTTTTATATTATATCATATATTATATGTTACATATAATATTATGTTAAGTATTTTAATTTTACTTTTTTGTTTCAATATATTTTTTTGTTAACCTAATTGTGTGTGTCATATTCACAAAGAAATATGACTGTAATGAAATTATCGTAAAATTTATAATATGCTTCATTCTACACACATAATTATATATATTTTTTTTATATAATTTATATCTATATTTTTTATATATATTTATTTTTCATATTAGTCTCTATTAATTTCATTCATTTTAATTATATGTTTAATAATGTTTAATAAAAGAAATAGATTTTTTAAATAATGTATTTATAATATAGTTAGTATAAATATATGTTGTGAATTTATATGTCTCTTTAAATGGAGATGTTTTTGACCGCCAAAATTTAACAATTGAGTATAAAAGGGTGTGTTTTATAATGGATTAATTGTTGGTTTGAAAAAGCACTTGTTGCGAAAGCGCTTACCACTGTTAGTCAGAAGGATCCAATAAATCTATTTCGTTTTAAAGATTTTCTGAAGTTTTCCTGCTTTTTGTCGTGAATACGAATATATTTGGTTGTGCTTGCTATTGTTTGCTGTTTGGTCTGAATAGACCTGAACTTCTTTTTATTACAGCATTTGGCACGTCTACTATCTTGAAGGCTTGGTGGTTTATTTTGGTGTGAACAGACCTTGGCTTACATGCGACATTTGGTCTACTGCTAATATCTGCCTCTAGAGCCCCTCGAAGCATGGTTTTGTGCAACAGAACAACAGAAGGGTTATATACATATTTCTTAGCTGTTGGTCGAAACAGCGTGAATTTGCAACGCGAGGTAAACTTATTCCAAACGGACAGTTTGTTTATATTTGGCTTGGTTGCTGCATACTTTTTTGGTTACGGGTGAGTTTACAACGTGAGGTAGACTCATCCCAAACGGACAGTTTGCTTCACATTTTGCTTGGTTGCTACACGTTCTTTGGCAACGGGTGAATAGCGGAAATTTAAGGTTATTTTCTGCTGTTTGGATAGATCGTGAAAGGACTGTGTGAGCCTATAAAAAGGTAACTTTGTTTCTAACTGAAAGTCATTCTTGTTGTGGAAGACTGTTGATAAAACGTTCGTTTTTAATTAGAACCAACAGGTTCACAAGAGCTGACACCAACATTCATTACATTTTATTTAACAAGTATTTAAGTAATGCTATTTCTTTAAGAGCAGACAGGTAATGCTGTATGTTGGCTAGAGAAGAAATTCTTGCATGTTTGGTTAATGGATCATTATGAGACCAATAATATATTTATTCTTGTATCAGAGAAGAGTTTTTTCTAAGCTAGGGTATATTTGCTGATGTTGAGAGAGACATTTATTTTCTTATGTGGCAGATCCTCTATTCTCAAAGGATGAGGCTTATAGTCTTTGGTGCTGGAGACCAGAATTCATTTGGAAACTGTCATTGTGCCTTAGTCAGAAGTCAGTCCTCATGCCTAGAGAGTGATTCACAGGAAGAGTGTTTGTTTTCAACTGACTAGAGTGGAAAACTCTGGAGAAGCTGTGTAATTGTGGCCTGGAGTAGAATGCTGTAGGTGTGAGATTCATTTGAAGCCTGCAACAGAGTCAACCATGCTGGGACAGAAGTTGGCTTTACATTTGAGTGTTGGAGAAATTTGTACATGTTTGGTGAGACTGTATTTTTTACAATAACCTTTTTAACCTTGGATAAAGCAACTTTTGAACCAAATAAATCTTGCATTTTTAGTCATGTCTGTGTCCAGTGTCATTAAACTACTGCTATAAAATACATATATGTATGTGTGTATATATAATAACCACTAAAGGCCATTCAAACAAATATAGAATATGTAAGAAAAAAGGATGAACATGCCACTTCTTGCTCTCAAATATTTAAATGACTGAAACATTCTTAGTACAAACCTCAATTCGGGTGGAGGCTTGGTAGCTCTTACAAGAACTATTGAGCTGTTAGAGACAGCTGAAGCAGTCTCAATGCAAACAGCAGTTTAAATTGAAGCTTGCCAGAACTGTTGAGTTGAAGCACTCTTCTTATAAACAGCAGTTTACGTTTAAGCTTGCTAGCTTTTATGCGAACTATTAAGCTGTTAAAAACAGCTGAAGCACTCTTGATAGAAACAGCAGTTTAAGTTGGAGCTTACCAGCTCTTACGAGAACTGTTGAGCTGTTAAAAACAGCTAAAGCACTCTTGATACAAACTGCGATCTAAGTAGGAGCTTCCCATTTCTGGTTAAACTGTTAAAAACTCTTTATTGTATAAAACAAATAAAACAAACCTTAAAATACAGGATAAGCGCTTTTGGTTATGCTTAACCTTCTTCAGATCCTGATAGAAGTAAGATAAACTTCCTTTTTAATACAAAGCAGTTGCCACTGCCACTGTGTCTATAGATATATATATATATATATATATATATATATATATATATATATATATATATATATATATATATATATATATATATATATATATATATACACATATATACATATATATATATATATATATATATATATATATATATATATATATATATATATGTATATATATATATATATATATATATATATATATATATATATATATATATATATATATATATATATATATATATATATATATATATATATATATATATATATATATATACACACACATACACATACACATGGGTCTACCTGAGATGGTCGGCAAGCCATTTGATCGACTTTCATTGGTCGACAATTCATTTGGTCGGGTCGACAGGCAGATTTACCCCCCTCCCCAATGTTGTGCAACCCTGGAGTTGATATATATAGTTAAGGGGGTGTGGGGGGTCTGGGGGGCTTCGCCCCCCACATAAAACTGCTTGTTGACCAAATGAACTGTCAACCAAATGAAAGTCGATCATGTGGCCTGTCGACCATGTGATAGGGATCCATATACATATATGTATGTATATATATATATATATATATATATATATATATGTGTGTGTGTGTGTGTGTGTGTGTGTGTGTGTGTGTGTGTATGTATATATATATATATATATATATATATATATATATATATACACACACGTGTGTATATATGTGTGTGTGTATATGTGTGTGTGTGTATTTATATATATATATATATATGTGTGTATGTATATGCATACACACACAAAACTGAAGATTATTTTCTTCATTGGAGAAGCTTGTTTTTTATGTGGAAGCCTGTGAGTAGAGCCAATATTCATACTCTTGGCTTCTGCTCAGGTGGCTATCTGTTATTTCTTATGTAATAAGAATAAACCATTTTGGAGCTCTGAGAGAGTACTAAAGTATGTCATTTGAAGCAGTAATATATAGGTAGTCATGAAATGATTGTGGAAAGCAGCTCCAGGAACCATATCTTCATAATGTTTTCTAATATTTCTTTTTATGTTGGGAAATATGGTTTTATGTTTTTGCTGCTGCAATAAGAATTGCAATGGATGAATTTGCGGGCAAGTTGCCAAACACTATCATAAAATTGCTACCATATTTAATTTACTTTAGGAAACTCTGATGTACATTTTCATTGAGCTACAAGTCATTTAGATGCAAAACTGACACCAATGCGTTATGAAAAGTAGAAACAGTGTAAATTGGGCACAATGTAAAGGGACTTAGTTATGAGGTAAATATGCAGTGAAAATTAGGGTTATTTGCAGCTGCACAGTAGCTGTGCTTTTAGTTGCTCATACAATGTTGCTTGATTCATTGTTTTCTTCTGACCATTTGTGTACATCATATAGTAACAGTGTGTGTGTGTGTGTGTGTGTCTGTGTGTGTGATGGAGTCTGACATCCCAGAATACCAGAGAGACGAGAGAGAGATATTGTGTGACTGGTCACTCTTCTCTGAGTTGCACTATTGTTAGAAAATATATAATTGTGAAAATCCATTGTATTAGGTTGCAGAGGAACTTGCAGGAGCATTTATTTTGACAGTGAGTGAGTGGGTGGCATGTTAGTTCAAACAGACTGAATACTGTCAATACAATCTTTGACGTACTTGAGGAAACAGTTTTGCAATCTGGTATACAAGTTGATGCGATTTGAACAGCAAGAAGTCACGGTGGCCTAGCTGATTCTGAAAATTCTGAAAATTACCAGGCAAATATCCAAAAGTATGCAGGATGTAAACTGGTAACATAAAGTCATGACATATATGTATATAATATAAAAAAAGTAGCCAGTCAGCAGGTGCTAAGTCGGCCTGTTGATACATTTTGAATAATCAACAGGAAGAAGACATTACAGCACAACCATGCATGTGTATGATTTCAGCATTAAAAATTAGAAGGAATTTATCAAAGATGGAAAGAGAACAAGAATTTAGAGGGAGAAGTTGCTCCTCTCAACAGAACAAGTTGTTTTAGGATTATCTGATTTAAAGGGATATTTTAGAGCTCTACAGTTAAGGCTCATATACATAACACAAGTAGAAGGCTATAATTCATAGTAGAAAGGGATGATGATGAAGCAAAGGCAGTCCAAGAAATAAGAAGAGAGAGGGATTTTGGATGCAGATCCTTAAAAAGAATAACAACAACTGTACGTAATATTACATTCATAAAGCTGCAGAAAATATTCAAAGACCTAAACCAACACAGGAGGGAAAGGTAATAGACTGGGATGCGATCGAGAAGAAGTTTGGACTTCAGTTTAGAGACTGCCTTCCCCATCTGGGGATTGATATCATATAGGCAAAGAGAAAGGAATAGTGGAGTCCTAAGTGGTTTCTAGCCGAATCTAAAAACAAAGATGCTGATAAAAAAGGGATAATTAATAGGGCATGTAAAATAGGGCATGATAACTATAAGAATCAAGCAGAGATGTTATAAAAGATTAGGAAGAAAGACTGGAAAAGCAGTTTACAAAGGGAACAATTAGAGGACATATGCATGTCTCCCAAGTACATGCATATGTCCTCTAACTGTTCCTTTTGTAAATTGCTTTTTCAGTCTTTCTTCCTAATCTTTTAGGACGTATGCATGTCTCCCAAGTGAAGCAGTGGTGGTACAGCGGTAGCGTTGCTGCCTCACAACAAGAGGTTCTCCTGTTCGATTCACGGCTGGAGTGCCTTCTGTGTGGAGTGTGCATGTCCTCCCTGCGGTCGAGTGGCCTCCGAAAGACATGCATAAATGGGCGTGCCTTTGCTGAAGGTTGGACGTTGGGCTGGCAATTTGGCACCATAAAAATCTACTGCCAGTCATTAGTGGACCGGAGTTCTGCTGTGGCGACCCCTAACCGGGAAAAGCCGAAAAGACAAACAACATGCATGTCTCCCAAGTATGCAACAGAGTCCAGAAGGTTTTAGAAGTTTTGCTTGTAAGTGTTTGCATAGGTGTTTTTATACCTCAAGTAGACTTAAAAGAATTTTTCCTCCGGTAGAGAGTAAATATTGGGGGTATGATTGGGACGAAAGAGGTAACTGGGAGCATATTTTCTAAGAGTGTAATGAGTTGGCAGATTTTAAAAATTCGCAATGTACCCTGTCAGAAATATTGGTGGTGTACTTTACTGTAACTAAAGAAACTATTCTTTTGAGCTAGGACACAGGATCTGAATTGCCTAGACATAGCAAGACCTTATTAAGTTTAATTCTGTTGGCTGTCAAAAAAGTAATCTCTAGAAAATAGAAATCAAAATCTAAACCAACTGTATTTGAAGTATTGAATATTATAAGACAGATAAAAGAACTGGAAGAGAGAGCGATCTTTAGAAAAGAGAAGAAGCAGATTACATGTAAATAAATAGAATTTGTGGGAATAATTAATACAGAATAATGTTAAATAGGAGTAGTGACCTTTAAGGGAAGGCAGGAATTTTGCAATTCATGTAATGTTGAACTGAAATATATTTGTTATGAAGAAAGAAATCATGTAATGCATAATGTATATAAATGGAAAAAAATGTCACTATGGTCAGTTGTTTTCTTTTCTAGTAATGTGTGTGTGTGTGTGTGTGTGTGTGTGTGTGTGTGTGTGTGTGTGTGTGTGTGTGTGTGTGTCTTAAGTGATAATTTAGTAAAGGTGTTTAAAAAATAGCCAAACCAGTTAAAGTTATTAACTGTAGAAAGTAATAAACACAGACATCCAAATAAAAAGTGTACTGTACGTAAGTTAACAATTCTAAACTAATTGACTTCTGTTTTTTTGTACATGTTTTAACAGTTTGCTTGCATGATGCTAAGTTTTACAAGGTTTATAAACTTAAGTAGTCTTTGCACCTTTCAACTTTTGAGAGTCACTAAGCTGGAATATTTTAAAGAGTGGATTCAGCCAAATTTTGTCAGAAAATAGGGACAGGTTGTGTACATTATAACCTTAGGAACGTTAAGTCAGAAGAAGTGATAATTAGTAAGTAATGCAAGGCCGAACCACCCCAAACATGTTAATAGCTTTGATTCTGACCAAAAGGTAACTGTACTATATTGTGCAACTGAAAAAAGTGGGTAATAGCCTTATTATCAACTTATTTGCAGAGCGCATACCCAGAGGATACAAATACAGAAGTAAGCCCTACTTCATTCTGACTGTGTAGCATAAATGACATTTCAGACATAGGCTGGAGCAGGTACTGAAGGATAAAGTGGAATGCAAAAAGACTACATCACTTTGTACTGCTAAAATAGATATAAAAAAATTATCATCTATTTACAAATACCACATATTCAGATCTGAGATGGCATGGGGTTCATAGGTTCATAGGTTCATAGTAGGCTATCTGCCCGAGGGCATTTATAAGCCTAGCCCATAGTTTTGTGGCTTACGCCACCCCTTAGTTTGGAGAAACTGTGCCCATTATTTAGCTGTGCCTCTGTCGAGCAGTGACACTGAGGTAACCCCTGGGGTGTATCTGCGATCTTCCATCCATTGGTCAAGCTTCCTCTTGAACAAGGCCAGCGAGGTGCTCTGCCTCACATAAACCGGGATTTTGTTCCACAGCATAGGGAGTCTTTGGGTGATGAATCTATCCCTCCAGCACGTCCTATTAATAACCATGTCGAGGTTTAAGTCACCCGCCCTTGTGGCTCTGAGGGATCTAGATTTTTTGAGATGAAGCATATTCATCAAATCTGGGTTTGACATGGCCTTGTATGTCAGGCATAGGTCACCTCTGAGCAAGCGATGCGCAACTGAATATAACTGGAGTTCTTTCAGTCGTGCAGCATAAGACAGATTTTGAGACCCTTTATCCTTTTGGTGAGGAACTTTTGTGGCCTCTCCAGCTGCTGCAAGTGTCGGGTCAGATACATTCCGAATGGGGCATTGTACTCGATCATTGGTCTGATGAGTGATGAGTATAGGGAGACTATGACTTCCCTTGATCTAGATGTGAATCCCTTCATGATAAGGTGGGCAATGTAGAAGGTCTTCCTAACTACTTTAGCAATATGAGTGTCGAATGAAAGGCTACTGTCAACCTGGGTTCCCAGGTCCCTAATAACTTCTTCTGTGTTCAGGGGATTGCCACCTATATGGTAGCTAGGGGTAACCTTATTTTTGCCGAAGGGTATGACTATGCATTTCTTGGCATTTAACTTGAGGCCATGGTTCTGGCACCAGTTATCCGTTTCTGTGAGACCCTTCTGAAGGATATCTGTGTCGGATGTGTACTCAACTACGGCGCCCAGTTTGCAGTCATCTGCAAACTTTGTCAGCCATAACCCTCCTGTGTTTGCTTGTACTTCAGAAAAGTAGATGCCAAACAAGAGTGGGCCCAGGACTGAGCCCTGCGGGACACCACTTGTGACAGGCTTAGAGTCTGACATGGCGCCAGCAACTCTGACCCTGTGGGTTCTGTCACTCAGCCAGTTTGCAACCCATCTTGTAATGTATGGGTTTACATTTAAGTTGATGAGTTTTTCAATGATACCCGAGTGGGGTATTGTATCGAAAGCCTTCGCCAGATCTAGGTAGGCTGTATGGACTGCCTTTCCCTCGTCAATGGCCTTGGTGACTGTTTCAAAAAAGTCAACCAAGTTTAAAAGACATGATCTGCCTTTGACAAAGCCAAACTGGGTTGGATCCAAAGTCTGCAAATTCCCTATGTCTTTATTTATGAGATCCATTATGATCCTTTCCATGGCTTTGCAGATCAGGCTTGTCAAGCTAATGGGACGGTAATTTCCAGGGTCGGTGGAGGCACCGCCTTTGTGGAGTGGGACCACAGTCACTGTGCGCCACTCCCTGGGTACGTATCCGGAGGTGAGACTAAGATTAAACAGCTGTCCTAACTGTGGGTTTAATTCCTCATTGAGTTCATGGAGCACACAGCCGGGGACACCATCAGGTCCCATGGATGCTGTGTTCTTTGCCTTGGAGAGAGCAGTTCTCACCTGAGCGTTAGAGATGTTTGGGGGCTACAATCATTTGGTATAGATATCTCTTCTTTAGGCGGGGAGGGTGGGGAGAAGTTTGCCCTGAACCTGTCAGCCAGTATGTTGGCAATGTCTGTAGGATCAGTAATCTTCACATTATTTTGAACTAATTCTGAGCATATCTGGGAGTTTCCTCCTAGGTTTCTGACATAGCTAAAGAATGCCTTATGGTTGTCTTTAGAGTCCTTAGCTATTTTTTTCTCAAAATTAGCTTTGGATGATTTTATGAGAGCTCTTAGCTTTTTACTTATAGTGATCAGCGGTGTCTTACCTTTTAAGGATTTTGCTCTATCTTGTAGTAGCTTTCTCCTTTTGTTGTAGAGTTTGTTTATGGCTGGGGTCCACCAGACTGGACGCTTGCCTTTGGTACAAAGAGTCTTTGTTTTGCTTGGGATTGCCTGATCCATGCAGCCCTGCAGGTGCTGGTAGAAGGCATTTGTAAGTGATTCAGCGGTTTGAGTAATGTTAACCGCCGGCTCAGGGGCCTTAAAGGAGACCACACTAGTCTTTAGAAGTGTGAAGTCGGCTTTCGAAGTTCTTTACTGTGGTCTTTTCATTTCGGTGGGGCGGGATGAGGACCTCCAGCGAGATTAGTTTGTGATCAGATCTCACCAGTGAGGGGTATACTTCTGGCGTTGAACATTGTGCTCCCATGTTCGTGATGATGAGATCAAGTATGTTCTCTCCTCTTGTGGGGATGGTGACTAGTTGTTCCATGGCACTTGAGTTTATAAATTCCAGGAACTTTTGGGCTAGGGTGTTTGGGCTTGAGTAGTGTTCCCAGTCTATATTAGGGTAGTTGAAGTCACCTAGTATGATGGTGTTCGGAGATACATTTATCCCCTCCAGTGTTTTCAGGAAGGCCATATGAGGTTCCTGAGTTTGCGAGGGTGGCCTGTAACATGCTACAATTTGCTGAGCAGTCTTGCCTATGGTTAATTGCACCTGGATGGTTTCCGATGCATCGTGCGATGCCACCAATCTTGAGGTGTGGGTGTCCTTGATGAATATGGATACCTCTCCTCCTTTCTTGGTACTGTCCGGGTTTTGTGGCCGGAACGCATGATATGAGGTAAAACCTGATAGTGCTGGGGTGCTCTCAGGAGCCTTGAACCAGGTTTCTGTCACAGCACAGACATCGATGTTCTCCATACTGAGAAGGGCCTCGAGTGCGTGCATCTTGAGGTTGAGACTTCTGGCATTGAGCAGCATTACCCTTAGTTTTTTCTTTGTTTTGTTCTAGGGTGGTAGGTTTAGAATTTGAGCCTTGCCTAAAAAGGCACTATGGGGTGGCAAGAGCCTTTGCGAAAATCCGAATCCCAGGGTGACAAGTGCAAGCCGTCCCTTGAAGCAGCATGGCTTGTCCAGCATGTCATCCCAGGCAGACAGACATTGGATCCCCTTTGAATGACACCAGAGTTTAAGCCAATTGTTAAAGCTGATCATCTTGTCTCTGTATTGTGGCATCATTCTTGGTGAAGGTAGGATACTGCTCAAGGTCAGGGTCATACTTGCCTGGGCTACATAATCAGAGAGCTCCTCTATGTCTCTTTTCATGTAGTCCAGGGAGGTACGTCTCAGGTCGTTTACACCAGCGTGGACAATGATTGAGTCATACTTGTACCTGCTGTTGAGAGACCTGAGTGCATGCGTTATGTGGCGGATTCTAGCACCCGACAGGCAGCTTACTGTGACCTTCTCCTTACTCAGTCTGGTGAGCGGGACGTCAGTGTGTCTGACTATGGAGTCACCAATGACTAGTGTGTCTGGCATAGTGTTTGGCCTTAAGGGCTGTGACTGCTTGACACTCTGACTGTGTGGTCTATGTGATGCAGGTGTTGTGTTCTGAGGTGGTAGTTGTTTGGGTGTCTGCTTTGGTGGCCTCTGCTGTTTTGGTAGATTTTTGATCAGAGCCTCCGAGTATGTCTTTGTGTGTTTATGTGTATGATTTGAGGTTGTGATGGTATTATGTGAGACTGGGTCTATAGTGTGTGTGGTTACCTTCTCCTCCTGTCTGGTCTTGCCAGTCCTATGTTGAGAGAGCTCAGCCTCCAGTTTGGCCGTATAGTTGCATCTCTCGCATGTATTTGTGTTTTGTGGGAGGAGGAGAGGGTTGTCTGTGTACATGAGGCAATTGTAACATTGCCTCAATAATCCCAGGTTCACCAGCTGAGCAGGAGAGGACATTAGCAACTGATCCCTCGACATGCTAGAAGGAATAGACAGAAGTACTTAAAAAAAAAGGTTTTGGGGGATGTGGGTGACCGAGAAATGGGATTTGCTTTTTTTGGGGTACTTTCTATAACAAGAGTGCTGTATCGAGGTGATAAGTACTGTAGGAGCAAGTGCTAGCTATACGGATAGAGAATAGTCTACTTGGGAGTCAAGTAGAGATAATTTATAGTTGTAGGATACACTAAATAGAACAGTAGTACACTTTGAGGAAGGTAGTTTTAAGGGGAAATTTGAAGAGTGAACTTTAGGTAGCCCTAATAGTTTAAATCTGCTTAACCGGCGCTGCCCTAGTGTGCAACGGTAGCAGCTCCGCGCTAAATCGGACTAAAGCGCGCTAACGCGTGCTTTATAGCAGGGGGCTGGAAAAAACAGGAAATGACCCAAAATGGCCAACAAATTATCAGTTGCTGCTTCTAACCACTCCTCTGAGGACAAACAAGCAGCTCAGTACTCCCCACTCCCACTGGTGAGTAAAGAAACTACCTCTGGCCACACAAGAAAATGGAGGAACACAGAAACCAAATACAAAGCCCAGGGATCAGCAAAATCTGATCACTGGAACAACTAGCAAGTAAAGTTTAGGAAAGGAGAAATATTTTTTTTTGTTTTTTGTTTTTTTTTTCAAACAGACAGGAAAAATGCAGTAAATGCTTTGTTTTCGACTAAATTGCTATCAAAGGCTGGTACACTTGAGTGTATTAGCCTGTTTGTTACTTTTAAGCAATACTTTAGCCCACAAGTGCAATCAACAATATAAGCTCACAAACACAGGAAAATAAGGCAATAAAACAGTAATAAAGGCACAAACAGTAGTCGAAAAGCTTAAAAGATCGAAAAATGCAAACAAAAAGTTTTAAAAAATACTTATGATCAAGAAAGTTGCTTTTTCTGCTCTCTGCTGGCTTAGGAACTCTGCAGGGGACCACGAGGAGCTATGCCAAGTTCTCTAATGCCAGAAAAGCCTGCCAAAGCGTGCTTTATAGCAGGGGGCTGGAAAAAACAGGAAATGACCCAAAATGGCCAATGAATTATCAGTTGCTGCTTCTAACCACTCCTCTGAGGACAAACAAGCAGCTCAGTACTCCCCACTCCCACTGGTGAGTAAAGAAACTACCTCTGGCCACACAAGAAAATGGAGGAACACAGAAACCAAATACAAAGCCCAGGGATCAGCAAAATCTGATCACTGGAACAACTAGCAAGTAAAGTTTAGGAAAGGAGAAATATTTTTTGTTTTTTTTTTTTTTTCAAACAGACAGGAAAAATGCAGTAAATGCTTTGTTTTCGACTAAATTGCTATCAAAGGCTGGTACACTTGAGTGTATTAGCCTGTTTGTTACTTTTAAGCAATACTTTAGCCCACAAGTGCAATCAACAATATAAGCTCACAAACACAGGAAAATAAGGCAATAAAACAGTAATAAAGGCACAAACAGTAGTCGAAAAGCTTAAAAGATCGAAAAATGCAAACAAAAAGTTTTAAAAAATACTTATGATCAAGAAAGTTGCTTTTTCTGCTCTCTGCTGGCTTAGGAACTCTGCAGGGGACCACGAGGAGCTATGCCAAGTTCTCTAATGCCAGAAAAGCCCACCAAAGCGTGCTTTATAGCAGGGGGCTGGAAAAACAGGAAATGACCCAAAATGGCCAACAAATTATCAGTTGCTGCTTCTAACCACTCCTCTGAGGACAAACAAGCAGCTCAGTACTCCCCACTCCCACTGGTGAGTAAAGAAACTACCTCTGGCCACACAAGAAAATGGAGGAACACAGAAACCAAATACAAAGCCCAGGGATCAGCAAAATCTGATCACTGGAACAACTAGCAAGTAAAGTTTAGGAAAGGAGAAATATTTTTTTTTTTTTTTTCAAACAGACAGGAAAAATGCAGTAAATGCTTTGTTTTCGACTAAATTGCTATCAAAGGCTGGTACACTTGAGTGTATTAGCCTGTTTGTTACTTTTAAGCAATACTTTAGCCCACAAGTGCAATCAACAATATAAGCTCACAAACACAGGAAAATAAGGCAATAAAACAGTAATAAAGGCACAAACAGTAGTCGAAAAGCTTAAAAGATCGAAAAATGCAAACAAAAAGTTTTAAAAATACTTATGATCAAGAAAGTTGCTTTTCTGCTCTCTGCTGGCTTAGGAACTCTGCAGGGGACCACGAGGAGCTATGCCAAGTTCTCTAATGCCAGAAAAGCCGCCAAAGCGTGCTTTATAGCAGGGGGCTGGAAAAAACAGGAAATGACCCAAAATGGCCAACAAATTATCAGTTGCTGCTTCTAACCACTCCTCTGAGGACCCCACTCCCACTGGTGAGTAAAGAAACTACCTCTGGCCACACAAGAAAATGGAGGAACACAGAAACCAAATACAAAGCCCAGGGATCAGCAAAATCTGATCACTGGAACAACTAGCAAGTAAAGTTTAGGAAAGGAGAAATATTTTTTTTTTTTTTTTTTTCAAACAGACAGGAAAAAATGCAGTAAATGCTTTGTTTTCGACTAAATTGCTATCAAAGGCTGGTACACTTGAGTGTATTAGCCTGTTTGTTACTTTTAAGCAATACTTTAGCCCACAAGTGCAATCAACAATATAAGCTCACAAACACAGGAAAATAAGGCAATAAAACAGTAATAAAGGCACAAACAGTAGTCGAAAAGCTTAAAAGATCGAAAAATGCAAACAAAAAGTTTTAAAAAATACTTATGATCAAAAAAGTTGCTTTTTCTGCTCTCTGCTGGCTTAGGAACTCTGCAGGGGACCACGAGGAGCTATGCCAAGTTCTCTAATGCCAGAAAAGCCCGCCAAAGCGTGCTTTATAGCAGGGGGCTGGAAAAAACAGGAAATGACCCAAAATGGCCAACAAATTATCAGTTGCTGCTTCTAACCACTCCTCTGAGGACCCCACTCCCACTTGTGAGTAAAGAAACTACCTCTGGCCACACAAGAAAATGGAGGAACACAGAAACCAAATACAAAGCCCAGGGATCAGCAAAATCTGATCACTGGAACAACTAGCAAGTAAAGTTTAGGAAAGGAGAAATATTTTTGTTTTTTTTTTTTCAAACAGACAGGAAAAAATGCAGTAAATGCTTTGTTTTCGACTAAATTGCTATCAAAGGCTGGTACACTTGAGTGTATTAGCCTGTTTGTTACTTTTAAGCAATACTTTAGCCCACAAGTGCAATCAACAATATAAGCTCACAAACACAGGAAAATAAGGCAATAAAACAGTAATAAAGGCACAAACAGTAGTCGAAAAGCTTAAAAGATCGAAAAATGCAAACAAAAAGTTTTAAAAATACTTATGATCAAGAAAGTTGCTTTTTCTGCTCTCTGCTGGCTTAGGAACTCTGCAGGGGACCACGAGGAGCTATGCCAAGTTCTCTAATGCCAGCAAAGCCCGCCAAAGCGTGCTTTATAGCAGGGGGCTGGAAAAAACAGGAAATGACCCAAAATGGCCAACAAATTATCAGTTGCTGCTTCTAACCACTCCTCTGAGGACAAACAAGCAGCTCAGTACTCCCCACTCCCACTGGTGAGTAAAGAAACTACCTCTGGCCACACAAGAAAATGGAGGAACACAGAAACCAAATACAAAGCCCAGGGATCAGCAAAATCTGATCACTGGAACAACTAGCAAGTAAAGTTTAGGAAAGGAGAAATATTTTTTTTTTTTTTGTTTTTTTTTCAAACAGACAGGAAAAAATGCAGTAAATGCTTTGTTTTCGACTAAATTGCTATCAAAGGCTGGTACACTTGAGTGTATTAGCCTGTTTGTTACTTTTAAGCAATACTTTAGCCCACAAGTGCAATCAACAATATAAGCTCACAAACACAGGAAAATAAGGCAATAAAACAGTAATAAAGGCACAAACAGTAGTCGAAAAGCTTAAAAGATCGAAAAATGCAAACAAAAAGTTTTAAAAAATACTTATGATCAAGAAAGTTGCTTTTTCTGCTCTCTGCTGGCTTAGGAACTCTGCAGGGGACCACGAGGAGCTATGCCAAGTTCTCTGAGAGAAGAGTACTGCAGGAAGCAAATGAACAGTTTTGAAAATTGTGCACCCATTCACACTATAAAGCATGTAAAAAAGCATCTTACAAACATACTGATCAAAGCAGAAATGAATATTATTGACAAGTCTGCCATACACTTGTAGAAATAATGACTCGTGTCAACCCTCAGCAGTTTATATTTACGTATAATTGTTGCATCATTCATATTTATTGTTTTTGTATATATCATTGGTTGTTTTATCAGATTTTAGGTACCAAGCACCTAAATAAGCTTAAACTCTACTTCTGACAAGGCAGTGTACTTTCACAGACAGTAATGAAAATTGCAGCAATTCAACATATTTAAGCATGTGACGCAGATGTGGCTTTAAAGTTTTGAGCAAGCTGTTAAAGGTTGTGTAGTCTCTGAATTTACTTAACACATCCTTTTCCACACATTTTAATTGTGCAAATCTCTTATTTTGCTATTTAATTTATCAGCATAAGCAGAGAACAATTTAATGCATTTTATGTTTTATATATTTTAGAATCTTTATTTATTTGCTCATCGACAAAATGTACTTACCATGACATGTTTTAAAACCCAAATTCATCTATTTTGTTTGCTTACTAGCAGAATGTCCTTGTCATGTCATTTTTCAAAGATGGCCCAAGCAACACAGGCAACATTATTTAAGGCAGACTGCAGAGATAGCATTTTGACAGACTCTATTGAAATTGAAAGTGCAAAATTAATGGGATTGTCTTTATCAGAGCATACTGTTTTATGTTTCTTACTGTATGTACGCATCAGGTTATGTGCATTCTTTTTTTTTTTTTTAACATTAAACATCTTTATTAAATTATCACTTACAAAATAGACAATTATACATTTATATAAATGAAAACAAACCATACTGACACAGTCCCAGTTGCAAGTATTTTACGTCACAGACCATATTGAAACAATTTTTGTTGCAAACGTTATGCATCACTTATAATCTACCCAGTCATTATCAGTTGGACATTACTAGCTCATTCAAATCCTGCCTTCTTTTAAATGTCATTCCTCCCCTGTATGTATTGTTCCAACAATTTCCTTTTTTTCCTTTGTAATTAGCTCCTACCCTTTTCTAAAGGTCTTAGTTCCAGTTGTTCTGTCTCTGTTACTATATTCACTACTAATAGAACAGTTGGTTTAGACTTCGATTTCCATTTTCTAGTAATTGCTTTTTTGGCAGCAACCATAATTAAACTCAGCAAGGCCTCACTATGTCCAGGCAATTCCAGTTCTGTATCATAGCTCAGAAAAATGTTTCCCTAGTTACACCAATTTGCTCTCCCAGTATGTCTGCTAGAGTAGTCTGCATGGAATCTTTAAAGCCTGCCAACTCATTACACTCCCAGAAAATATAGTCCCAGTTACTTCTTTCTTCCCCATCACACCTCCAACATTTGCTGTCTATCTGAGGATAAATTCTCTGGAGTTTACTTGGGGTATAAAAATATCTATGTAAACATTTTCAAGCAAAAGTCCTAAATCTTCTAGAATTTGTTGCATATTGGAGACAAATATTAATCCCCATTGTTTCTTTGTGAATTGCTTATCAGTCTATCTTCCCAATCCTTTCTAACCTCCTCTGACTGATTCTTATACTTAAGCATACAATATTATGTATGCTGTACTAATTATTCCTTTTTTCATAGCAGCTTCTGTTCTTGATTCTACTAAAAGCTCTACCAGTTCTGGTCTTTCATTTAGGAACACCCTGTTTCTTTCTCTTTGCCTATACTCTGATATCAGTCTTTGATATGGAAGGCAATCTCTTAACTGCAGTCCACATAAAATCTTGGCATCTTCCCATTCTATTACCTTTCCCTTTTAAGTTATTTGCTCCCAATCCCTTAGTTACTTTGCCAGTTTTCCAGTTTTCTCCAATAAATTCAAGCCCCCTTTTGCCTTTTGTCTGCATTTTAGTTGCAATCATCCTTATTGGAAGAATCTCCTTTTTCCAGTCCTATGTTGGCTTATTTCTTAGAATACTTTCTACTGTATTAATATAATATTCTGTATAATTATTGTTATATTCGTTAAAGGACTGCTTCCAAAATCCCACTCTTTCCTTGTTTTTTTCAGCTTCCCTCCTGTTTCATCATCATCCCTTTCCACCTTGAATTATAGGTTTATGCTTGTGCTGTGTATAGGTACCTTAACTTTATAGCTCTGAAATACCCCTTCAAATTGGGCAATCGCAATCCATCTTTGTTCTGTTGGAAGAATCTGCATATCCCACTTGACTCTTGCCGTCTTCCCCTTCCAGATAAAATCCTTCAGCTCTTTATTAATTGCTATCTACAACTTCTTCTCTTGTTGATAAAAATATGCCTGAACTGTGTATAAGACTAAAGGGGACTAAAAGCATTTTAACTGTATCTTACTATCCATATCCATATAATAGAGTTTCCAGTTTCTCAGTTTTTGTATTATCTTTTGTTTAGTCTCTTCCCACACATCCTTAGCTGCCACACCAGAATCATTTTTAATCCATGTTGATCTTCTTGTCATATCCATTTGAGTCTCTGCCACATTTTACATATTTTTTGTTTTATTAAAAGCCATCAAACAAACAAACCCCCAACACCCCCTAAAACCTATCAATGTAATAAGACACAAAACTGTGTACATCTTCAAATATACTGAAGTTTTACCCTCCTAATAGGAACACATGTTCCAGACTGACAGCTATACCCACACACTTGAGTTAACCTAAAAGGAAGGTTGTCCATGCTAGGATGCATGGTGCAGCCTGTGCTTCTAAGTGCTGTCTGGTTTTGTCTTATCTTTATAGCTCTCTCAGCTGGGAAAACACTTGAATGCTATCAGAGAACTATCTCTCTTAGCTGTTTCTCTTTATCATATTGTCTGTTAGAGACATGAGAACCAGATACAAAATTAATAAGCATGCATTTATTTACTAGAAGGAAGCCTTATAATATTCAATATTCTTTTTTCATTGACTTGCTTTCTCTTAAGACTTGCTACTAGATCAAGCTATGGGGCTTAATCCACTCATTTTCCTATGCAAGAATGAGAAAAACAACACTAATTGTTCTTTTGTTATACTCTTTTATCCAGATTTTTCTTCTATTTCCTTACATTGTAGTGCCTACATGCCTTAAAATTGAACACAGTGAAAGACAGAAGAAGGGAGAAAGAAAAAAGGAGCACCTATTTATATTAGTATCCACATTGCACTTAATAACAGAGAATATTTTATTTTATAGCATGCAAAGAAAATCATGCACTATTTAAATAGTACCATTAAGAAAAAAATTATTTTACATACAGTTAACTTTCTCCACCCTCTTCCCCTCTTCTAAGTATTTTCCAAACATTAATGACATGAAGTAGGGCATATGCTTTAGAGTCCCCTACAAGTTTAACAAAATCCAAAAAAGTCCAGTATTTCCAAATTTGCTTATTCTGCCATGTTTCAAAATATAGTTAGTGTTTTGTAATCCCACATTTGTCAATTTCCAAGTTACTGATTTTATTCCTGTTCATCTCCATCTCCCAAATCCTGTCTCTGCTTCATTGCCAATGCACTCTCGATTCTTCTAGTTGACTCTTTTGTTTTTTTCCTTCTCTCAAACATTTTCCATTGAAACATTAGAAAATGTTTCACTGATACAGTCTCACTGTGTTCTCTTTTACCAGGAGAACAAAAAGCAGACTTTTCTTGTGTCACAGCTCACTTTTTGTTAGACAATCTTTTGTATTTCCTTCTTAGCATGTACTTCATCAAAAATTGATTTTGTCTTACCAGGGAAAGCTATTTTTAATATTGCTGGGTATAGCAGTTTGAATCTTACGCCTGTTTCTCAACATTCCCTGAATAATGGAGTAAATTTACTCCTCTTCTACCTGGTGTATAATGAGTAGTCATTCTCCACAAACACTCTTTTGCCTCCCACTTTTAGTACTTGGTCATTCTGCCACAGTTTTGCCAGAATTAACTTCTTCTGCTAGTAAGATTGCATCTTTGCTTATTAAAGGTATAGGTTGCTTTCTTACAGCCAGGTTTGGAGCATACCCATAATGTGCCCTTTCAGTTAACAGTTCCTGTTGTGGAATACCAGTCCAGGTGCTTATCTGTGCTTTCATAACATTAATACAGTCTGTTCCTTTCAGCTTCCCTGGTACAGCAGAAAATCTCAGGTTTTCCTTATGTGCTGTGTCCTCTAATTCTATTACTTTTTTGAAACATGTCTTCTTTTGCAGTCTCATATTCAGCCAGCCTTTTCTTCATTTAGATCCCTGAGTTAAGCAGTTTTATCACCGTATGTGGATATCTGTTTAAAGCTTCTTCCATCTTTTCCTGCCTTTTGCTGCTTGAGTTGATATACTCCATTAGTATTTCATTTATTGTAATCAGGTCTATGTACATTTGTCTTGTACTTTCCTCTAGGTTACTGGAAGTTATGTCTGAAGCTTGTACTGCTTTTTGTTGAACAGCTGCAGTAATATTCCTAGTAATTGGTTTTCTTCACCTTTTTTAGCTGATTTCCTTTAGGTCATTTGTAT
This sequence comes from Protopterus annectens, assembly GCF_019279795.1. Taxonomy (NCBI): domain Eukaryota; kingdom Metazoa; phylum Chordata; order Ceratodontiformes; family Protopteridae; genus Protopterus; species Protopterus annectens. The sequence goes on from NC_056743.1 coordinate 738,801,737, forward strand.
TTATTTTTACCTGACAACCAGGCAGTACACCTCCTAGACAGTTATTGAAATTTACCCAGAAGTATAGGTCCACTGGCTTTCTCTGCTAAGTTTCTGTTTTCACACTGGGAGAGCTAGAATTTAGCTGTTACTCAGTGTACAGCCATCTTGAAAGTCAGGTTCTCTGCATTCTTATTCTCTTTACAAGTATATTGGATCCTTCATCATGGTTAACAACATCCTAGGTTATTTTCTTTCATGCATGAAGAGTCCTCAAGCATGTTCTTAATTTGGTAGCTGAGAAAGAAAGAGATGCCCATGTCTACATGGGCAATATAGTACTTGTTGTCTTAACTGGTGATCTATGGTAAAATGTTACAGAATGTGTCTTTGTAACCGGTAGGTTATAGTTCAGAATTTCTACGTAAGACATTTATTTGACGATCTGTTGAAGTAAGTGTGTGGGTATTCTGTTTTTTTTTTTTAACTCAGTAGAATACCATTAATTTGTATGCGCTTCTCTTCAATGATTGGTGTCCTTAAAGACTATGCCCTTTAGTATCATTAGTATTTGGCATTACTGAGTTGTATAAAGGATCTGGAGTAGCTGTAATTAAAGTGGAAGGAGGCTCTTAATGCCAGTAGAAAGAGACTGAGTTGGTTCTTTGGTTGAGTGCTGCAGTCTAGAAATGATGTTCTACCTGGCAGTGGAAATTGTTTGCTTTCCTTATTTTCTTCCTTCCAGCCTCTTGTAGAGAGTTCATCGGTGTTGCTGCACTGGACTCCCTTATGACTTGATTCCTGATTCAGGAGATAGTTTTGTAAAGAATTACCACATATCAGCTTAACAGTAGCAGCAGGTACTTGAAACAGACTGTTGTAGTTAAACATTCTTTCCTTCACCAACCTCACTTTTCCTACCTAACTCTGATTTTGATTTTTCCCCCCTGATTTTCGTATCAGTCGTCCTTTTCTACTTTTATTCCCTTATGGATATAGTCAAGATGCATCTGATAGAGAACTAACTGGGGTTATTAGGGACATTGAGGCAGAACTGATACAGATGGTCCTAGTTAGACTGCTTGCAGAAGTAATTTTCTTGCTGAAATTTGTAAGTTTGAGCTGAAACATGGCAGTACTAAAGATAAAACAGTAAACTGTTATTTAAGTAGCCTTTGAACAGATTGGCACACTTAACAAGCAGGGAGAACGTAGCACTAACCAAAACAGGTAAAATGGTTGCAATGGACTAGACTAGCTTGAGATGCGATTATGCTTTATTAGGGTAGTCCTTTTGTTTTTCTCAGCTGTATTTGATCACTGTTAATTTTACATTGCAGGCTCTAGCTCAGAGAGAAGACATGGAAGAGAGGATAACAACGTTAGAGAAACGGTACCTCAGTGCCCAGCGGGAGGCAACATCCCTTCATGATGCCAATGACAAACTAGAAAATGAGCTAGCTAGCAAGGAATCGCTTTACAAACAGGTAATATAAGAACTACATTGTGTGTGATTTAGAAGTATTTGGGTTTAGTCCTGGAAGTCCATTTTCTTTGCCATCAGTGCTGTTTTAGGAGTTCAATAAGGTCTTTATATTTTCAACATTTTCTGGCATAAGTGTCAGCTTTAATTGCTGAAGAGAGTCAACTTAAATGTCCTTCCTACTAGGTAATATTCTTTTCCACTTCACTTACTCTTTATATTTACCTCTCACCATTGACTAAAATTGGAAGTTATACAAATTCTGTTTCAGATTACCATTTCCTTAGAAAATTTCGAGGCTCTGAGAAGTAAGTAGTGCCATGCCATCTTCTGGCTAGTTGTGATCTTAATTATCATGTCTTTGCAGTCTCTCTGAAGACTGATATGTCAGAGTCTGAACTTTGTTTGCGGAGGTTAAGCCATTTAGTATTTCATAATGGTTCACTGCACTGAACGACTAAGCTGCATTGTTGGGTATTCTTCTGATTGTGTAAATCAAACATTTAGGATGACGGCATGTTTATATATTAAAATAGATGGTGTGTGCTAAGGCACATAGTTTTAAAAGTATCGCATTGTGTTTATTTTGTAGCTGTGCTGAACTCACATTTAAGTTGTAGCCATTTGGCTCTTCCTCTTTCTTTCTTTGGCTGCAGATACGTTTTATTTGCATATATATGATGTGACTGTACAGTTTTCCCTGTCTCAGTAGTTGTGATTTGCATATGCATAACACTTTCACAAAATCGTTTTATTTACGTGTTGGGATAATTGAGATAAAACCACTGGGTACAATTCTGTTTTTTTTTATTTTATTTTTAGAAGTGAACCAGGAACAGTGTTGGTTAACTGACCTTATACAGATTCATATAGTAATCAAATGGAAGCTGAGGAATTGAATCCTGAACTAAACTTTTTAAGAAAGAATGTAAAAAAGAATAATGTGTTACATGGAAAAGCAGCATGCACCCAAAACATGTTCACCGAAATGTATTGAAAGGGCAGTTTTATGGGCATGCACTTGTCAATGCTAGTGATGGTGCCATGAAAGACTCCTTTGAGTGCCTTAGAAATGATTTTTTAAGTAGGGGAAATAATGAGAATGAGATTAATACAGTGTGCAATGAAGTTGCTCACCATAGAGGTGACAAGGCTAGACAACATTTTTCTGCATGAATATATGATGAAGCACCTGCTAGTTTTCGTGGTACTGTTAATGGAAGTAATCTTAGAATGAGCATCACATATAATGATGCTGATATGGTATGTGAAGTGATAAAAAGAAACTGGCATATTTTAACATCTGACATGTGGTATAAGAATATATTGGGTGACTCACCATGCTTCTGTTAAAAAAACAACAAGTCTTTGAAGAAGATTTTAAGCTATAAACCTCTTAGTAAAAATAAGAATTTATTGAAAAGACAGGTGCATATGGTTGTAAAACTTGTAGTTTTTACAAGTACATATATATATATATAGCTGCACTACCTGTATGCACCCCACCACAAGACACAGTTACACTTTTCACTTTTATGCTGACTGCGAAAGCAGTGACCTTCTTTATTTAGCTTTCTGCATGCTTTGCAATAGTTATTATGTGGGTAAAACAAATAAATGCTTGAAAGATCAGATACATGGGCACTTATATGAACACTAATATGAAATAAGGAAATAGGATCATAGGAATGCCTTAAGTAAACATATATTAAAGCATGGCAACTCACATCAGTTTAAATTTATGGTGGTGGAATTATATAAATGTAGTAAAAGAGGATGTGTCACGAAAACCAAGGTTGAATGTATGGAAAATAAGTGGATTTTAGATTTGCAGGCTGACAAGGGGGATCGGTTTAAATGAGACAGTCCCTTTAAGGCCTTTACTAAAGTCATGTGATTTGCTGAGGTAACTATACCTTTTAAATGCTCTTCTGCTTGTTATTTGTTAGATCTGATGAAGCAGCCAATAGTAAAAGGTTGTGAAAGCGCTTATCTTTGTTTTTAACCTGTTTTATGAAGAATTAAACTGATTTTATACATATTTGGTATCTTTGGAAGTTTTTAGCCATTCAACAGCAATATTTTATGCTGTGTTGGGGCTGGTTATCTATTTTGTTTGGATTTTAATATTTCTTTTGCCTCTCACTAGCCTTTACCTTGCATCTGGTGTTTCTGGTTCAAGTGTGATAAAATACTGAAAAACGGTAAGTTGAGGAAGGAAATCCCTTTTGAGATAAGTGGTGATTACTTAGCAGGGATCTCAAACTCATAGCCATCAGGCCTCAAACAACCCTCAAATCAGCATCATTCTACATGAGGGAAGCTATTACACTACATTCCTAGCAACACTGCCTGACTTTATTTTCATTTTGGATGCTGTGGCTATTGGCTGAATATGCTAGTCATCAAGCAACTCTTTCCCCAGGGTAAAAAACAGTAGTTATTTTTGAGCTGGCTAGTCTAGCTAAAAGCCTGATCTTTAGATAATGAATTTGAGGCCAGGTTAGTAGCACTGTTAAAAGGGGAATGTATTTTGTGAATTTAAATGACTGCTCCCAAATCAAGTATAGTGACTTATAAGGAACCTGTCAGAAAATACAGTAACTAATGTGAATATACTAACTTGGGAAATTAATGAGGATATATGGCCAGTGAAGAAAGCTAGCTATTGTGTTATGAACTATATTATAAATGATTGCATAAGATTTTTTTCTGGAGTGCTTCTAATGAGAAAATAAAAACATATTTCAATTATATAATAATGCAAGGAGAAACAAAAATGGAAAAAAGAGAGAGAGAAATGTGTGCGATAAGGAGAATGTTAGGTCATATGCACCAGTGTGGACTGAATACTCCAGACAAAAAAAAGTTGTTAATGTAGTACACGTTCTTTTGTTTGTAAGGTTATGTTTGTTGAGAAGGTGGGAGTGAGAACTATGATATCAACAGAAAGGATATTAATTATCATAAGCAGCAGACTGCACCAATAAAGATTTAATGTCAGTAGGCTACAGCAGTAAAGTATGTCTGTACAAGGCATACCAGGGAAGAAATCAGTGTGGTGGAACATATGAAAAAAAAGTGGGAATAAACAAGTGAGGACATATATATATATATATATATATATATATATATATATATATATATATATGAATAACAGTAGTTGACAAGGATGTTATGGTGGAGTGTTAATGGTCTTGTGAACTCAGAAAATAAAGTGTTGGCTTATCTAGAGTAATGTGCAAATAATTATGATGCAGGAAACACACCAAAATAACTGCAAGTATAACTCCCTCAACAAAAGCAAACTATGCAGAGCACAGAGATTTAAGAAAAAGATGGTGGTGGTTATTTTGATAAAGGAGGAAATACCTATTAGACCTAAGGAAAAACTAAATGAAAACTCTAGCCAAGCCAGAACTTCCAGTGAGTGACCTCCCAAACCTCCTGTGACAAAGGCACATGGGATATATGCAAATGACCCCTATAAACATCAGGTGTTTCAGCTATATGGCGATTCTGATTGCCCATGACTTTTACGTTTGAAGTCGTTTTAATGGACAGTTTCAGGCCAATAAAGCCAAACCCTACTAGCTATGGATATGCATATTTTGGCCTTGTTATGACCTCGTCAGAATAGCACAAGCAGAGTGTTTGACTAAGCATAAGAAACACAGGGTTGTTATACCCAGCTGATGTCCATTATCATTAGGGTGACATTACTGAAGCACTCATCTAGGCCTGAGAACATAGCAATTCATGCAGTTTGGCTGGAGCTGGAGACCGTGTCTAACTGTAACCTTGTTTCAGTGTTGGAAGACTGTCCTCATTCTGTAGAAGTCCAGAACGTGTTCCCTCTCTTCAAGAAGCTATCAGCTGTACTAGATAGGGCACAGGAACTAGTGGAAGTAGGAGATTACAAAAACCTTCAACTTGAACATGCATAAAGTCCAGGTGGGTTGTATAGGGGTGTACATAGCCAGGATTGATCAACTACACTATAAGCACTTGTCCTCATTGTTACTGTGAGAACTGTGCACAAAATGGCTTCTAATTTCTCATAGGAGTCGACCAGTAACTCTCATTTAATTAGGAATTTCCATCGACAATGTTTGGAACATAATCTGAGAACTGCTTTAAAATGTATGTTTTTGAGAGTTTTGTATTTTTTTTAAGAAATGCTTATGCTGTTGGTCAAGGTTCATGATACAAGACTACTATTATTAGCAGACCATAGACAGCCACTTCGGTAACTTAATGGAGCAAGACTTCCTCTTTATTGTTACTAACACATGTATATAGAAATTATTTATGTTACTTTGGGTTTTGTTGCTATGCTGGATCCAGTGACAGGTGGACATGGCCTCTTGTAAAGTCCTGTTTAGGAATACCCATATTACTCAATTTGAGGAGACGACTAGCTTGATAATATTAAGAGGGAAACTTTACACTTGTTACTTCAGTCCTTTGAGCCTATGACAACACTGGGTAATACATCTTGGTCACTATTCATGTGGAATGTGAATGTAGTTAGCGACCCTGCTAAGTGGTGAAGAAGCTTTGCTTGCATAGATAGATCTAGACCAGATGTAGTAGCACTTCAGGAAACCTATATTAGTGATGAGGAACACAGAAAGCTTCAGCGGGTGTGTTATCAGGAGAAGGGTGTAGTAATGTTATTGCAAAATTCTTTCTTATTTGATCTCTTGTATCAAATGGCAGATAAGGGCCACTACACAGCCATAAAGGACAAGTGAGGATTTGAAACTCTCACCCTAATCACTCTCCCAATGCCCATAAGGTTACCAAAATTAAAAAAAAATGTCATGGGCATTATGGCTGTTTTTGCTGAAGGAGCTTCCCTAATAATGGGTAACTGAAACATTATCACTGCCCATGCAGAGGTTTCGGGTAGACATAGGCAGTCACACTACACCTCCTAAAGTAAATTTCTCAGCGGCTTTCTTGTCACAATAGGATGGAGGGATGTTTGGGACTGTGTGCGAGTTGCAGCCCTGGACCTGGAATATACCTATTTTTCTCTGAGACATAAGCATTGATCTCAGGTACACAGAATATACATCAACAAAGATAAACCGTCTCAAGTCCACAATATTTTTACCCACCAAATTATTCTTTCTGATTACACCCCCACTGCCGTTATACTTAGATTCAGAAAAGGAGGACGTCCGACCAAAAGGACTGGACATTCCCAGCCTACAGGAGCGGCCTTAGGTCAACTGGTGCCCTAGGCAAAGGGCACAATGGCACCCCCCACTACACCATCCAGTGCCCCCATCCTGGTCTACCTACACCAAATAAATACTGGTAAAGTGCCTCCACTAAAGTGGTGCCCTAGGTGGCTGCTTAGTTGGCCTATGCCTAAGGCCGGCTATGCCAGCCTACTTGCTAAATCAGGAACCTTATGATAGGTGGCTTAAGGACACATTAAAGGCGTACCTTGCTATACTCGATAGTATCACTAGTTTAGGTTGGGAGGAATTTAAAAAACACTAAAACTAGCTATTCAGCAGATTTCCTTAGAATCCAGAAGGAAATGCAATGAATTTTACAAAAATCTTCAGCAGGAACTAAGACCCCCATCTCTCAAAGCAACATAAGCAGAACTAGAGAAATCTGAACTCCAAAGGAGGAATGATCAAAGGCTGTTATTCCATAAGATAGTATTAAAAAAACATTTGTATTGTTAACACTCCAAAAGCTTTAAAAGCCCTTCTGATAAAACTTAGACAACAGGCTGTTAGAGGGATGATTACAAAGCTGTGGGACTTGAACGACAAACTATGGCAAATTGCCGCAAGTGCAATCTTGAAAATGTTCAGGGTTTACCACTCTCAGCTCTGCAGAACAGATAGGGATTATTCTCAAGTGGAGAAGGATACCTTGAGCTACCGCTGTACGAACACTCTTCCTACCCTGACTGAACTACAGAGGAATATGCTTATGGTTCCTATGTCATAGCAGTAATTAATAGCCATCCTTAAAACTATATCCTTAGGGAAATCCCTGGGCTAAGATGGAATTCCATAGGACCTTTGGAGACTCATGAAAGATGAGCTTCTGAAAACATGGACGTCTTGGAATTCAGTTCTCAAGGGTGATACTTCTCCTCCTCTTCCATCATGGAAACAAACTATTATTATGCCCATACTAAAAGAAGGGGAAAAAACAACTTTCCCCAAATCTTATCACCCCATAGCCATATTGTATTGATCCATTACTAGAAGGTATTTATAGCTATATTAGTGAAAAGTTTGTCTATTTTTCTACCATCGCTAATCCATAAAGATCAATGCGGATTTATTGAGGGCATGGCAAATGTATAATATCTTCCGCACAGCTGTTACATTGAGTGGCTCTCAAGAAACAAGAAAGCCTGGATGCTGACAAAGCCTTTGATAAAGTAGAATGGAACTATCTTTTTTTTTCAGTTCTAACTAAAATGTCTTTCCCACATTCATTCATAACCTTACTGCAGAACATATATGAGGGCTTTACAGCATTAGTCAGAACTGCCACTGGATTTATCCGCTCCCTTCTGTGTTGCAGACAAACTAGGCAAGGTTGCCCTTTGTCTCCACTCCTCTTTGCCTATATATAGAGCCTTTTGCTTAGGTAGTGTGGGGAACACCTCTACAGGAATAGCATGAGCCCCTCTCAACCTGAAAATTTCCCTATTTGCTGATGATGTGTTACTAACTCTGTCTTATCCTGACATAGACCTGGCATCACTTTTTCAAGATATACAAGAATTTGTTAAAATACAGAGGTATTCAATTAATGTTTCAATAACTAACGCTATTGTTATCAACATAATCCAGCAGCAGAGGACCCTGGATGACCGTCCCTTCCTAGATGAACAAAATAAGCTCAGATGGCTAGGTGTCTGGTAGTGGACACCTACCAACATGCTCTAAGTAAAGTGGTAACTCATTTCCAAAGATGGAAACTACTGACTTTAGATTTTAACTAGAAGTTACAAGCAGTAAACTGGTTTGTTCTCCCACTTTACCTTACACAGTATAGGCATTACCCCCACACACACACACACACACACACACACACACTTTTGACAGTGCATTTTGGGAAATTCCTGTGACCCTTTCTATGTGAGGACAGCCATCCAAGAGTTTCATGGGAGAAATTGGAGATTCCTGGAACCCTGGGAGTCTTATCTTTCCCAGACTTAGGAGTATGCTGGAGTACAACTCCCTTGACCATCGCAACTAAGATTATATCTAGTAACTATAAAGCCGTTTAGAAAGATGTGATAATGACTAGATATTGCCTTCCCTGTTGAGTAGACTGTTTAGATGTATTTCTTATGAAAATATCCACGCTAGAGCACCCCCGCCCCACTGGATGCACTTAAATATCAATTAAATATCCTTTTTAAAACCACTGCTGTATCACGTTTGAAAGAAATAATTACCAAACTAGGCTTTTGGAAGGAAACCTAACTGGAAACTGGAGATGGAAGAGAATGGGGTTATGTTATCATACCAAATACTTGAAAAGGGAAAAATGCTAGAATGGTCAGAAGCTAAGATTAGATATAATCTTCCCCAAATTCTGTTTCTTGAGTATGCAGGATTAAAAAGGACATTAAGAGATATGGAATGTTTTAAAATACCTGACCATGCATCTTTAATTAAACAATTCAGGGAAGAGAGACATATATCCAAGGGTCTCAGGATTCTGTAATACCTTCAGTCTCCTAAAATATCCAATGCTATGAGAGACCAAAGCAACTTGGAAGTCTCTACTTGAAACTCAAATAGACTTAAATAACTGGCTCAGCTATCTTCAATCACAAGGGACAGAACATTTAATATTTTGGCTGGAATTGTTTGCATAAATACCTTTACACACCATTCAAATTGAATTGTATCACATAACATAAACACCGAGTCTGAATAATAAAAATGGTCATTGGGAGCACTGTATCCACCAGTGTTTTATTAATCCACATTTAATGAAATGCAAATGACATAAAGTAAAAATAAACATAAAAAGTAAAACACATTTAGCACTTTTGTCTCTCCCAGTCATTGGGTCTTCATCAGAATAACAACGAAAATCCAAGACTTTCCTTTTATACTAGTGACTCCTCCTCTTAACTAAAATAAAAAGGAAATTACCACTGTACTAATGAATCACCAAACAAAGCTCAACCATTCCTAATTAAAAATTGATCAAATATATTCAACATAAATCAATGTTTTAGTTAAAAATGTGTGTGTGTGCCTATATATATATATATATATATATATATATATATATATATATATATATATATATATACATTAAACTAAAAAAGAAAGCTGAAGTTAAAGTTCATACTATATTAATTATTTAAATGCTACAAAATATTTAGTAAATTATTAAATATATTTTTGTTTTATGCCGCTCATCCCTTCTAATAATAATCCTACTACTACTGAGTGTGCAAAGTTATAAACAATGTATAATAAAATACAGTCAAATCTGTAAGGCTGCCTCCATCCTCAAAACACTGCAGATAGAAAACATTTCATTAAGCCCAAACTTGCCTGTGAAGACAATTGCAGGGATATTTTTGCATAGGTATTTTTATACACCAAGCATTCTCCAATTAATTTTTCCTCAGGTAGATGGCATGTGTTGGAGGTGTGATGAGTAAGAAAGAGGTAATTGGGAAGATACGATGTGATGTTGCCCTTTCTCACCTTCATTCTTAACTGGTTGGGTTTGGAACCGATACTCGGTTCCGAATCGGCCTTATACAAAAGCTTGAGGTCTTCTACTAGCTCGTGGCTGAAAAACCCTGTACCATCTTGTTATAGGAAAGTTCCCTAGAGCTCATTTGTCACTAAACAAGATTGGGTGCTCTTCCTACTGGCTGTGGCTAAGTAGAATTTTTCTCTCTCTACCTTTTGTCAAAATTGGTAGTTTCTTCGTACTATTTTATTATTTTATTATAGTTAATATTACTGAGTGAATTGTGTGTACTTCCATTCTCTTCTAAGTTATTGTTGCTGTTGGGACATCATTTTTCTCGCAAGGCCTTTTTTCCCCTATCCCGTCTTTAAAGCCCGTTTTGGTTAGAGGACTTTCCTTCCCCCTTTTTCTTCTTCCTCCTTAACTTTAGGCAAAATCGACACACACACACACACACACACACACACACACACACACTCACACACACACACACACACACACACACACACACACACACACACACACACACACACACACACACTTTTCTGTAATTATTAGCTGCTTTATTATTGTTTGCTATCATAATGTCTAAGGATCCTAAGGAAACTAAACACTATAGGTTTAAAAAATGTTTAAAGTGTAATCAGAAGATGTCGCTGACTGACGGACACACCATTTGTGTGTACTGTCTCGGAGCATTTCACCTGCAGGAGTCCTGTGCCATCTGTCACTCCTTTAGCCACAGAGTTTTACTGGAAAGAAGGAATAAACTCATATTGAGAGGCTTGTTAAAGACCCTTTTTGCTGAAGCAATACAAAAAGGTCAGGGTACTTCTAAATTAGCCAAATCCCCTTCTTTTAAGTCTGACAAGTCAGGGAATAGTTCCTCTTCTTGAGTGCTCAGTTGGAGGCATCAAAAAAGTTATCTAAAATGTCAGCTCTGGACCCGAAGGCTGTTGGGCCCGAGAAACCTGTTAACTCGACTCCTGTGTCGGGACCGATGGAAATTAATTTGCGGAGCTGGTCCCCAGAATTGGAACTGGTATCCCCCACTTTGAGATCTCTTTAATTGCAGTCCTCTAGATCTCCAGCTCCCTCCTCTCAATCCTCCAGGAGCCTCTCTGATGATGATATAGATCATGTGGTGCAGAGGCTGTTAAGCACACCGGCGCTCACCAGACTGTTGTCGGATCCAACCGAGAGGGCTTCGGAACCGACCATACCTACCCTTTCACCATTAATTCCTTCTCCAATCCAGTCTCGGACCTTGGAGCCAGAATGTCCAGAACTGATCATAGTGGAACCATCAGAGTCAAGACCTATCCCAGGATCTTCTGGTCTGACTACTAGGGTTTTGCGGCATTTGCGAAGTTTTTGCACCTGTATACAGCTCAGCAAGCACCTGCCTGGTGCCCTGCAGAGTTCTACAGCATCAGAGAGATAAAAGAGAGACTTTGGAGTGATTAAGTATCATTTTTTCTGCATTTTCTTGCTGCCTTTAGCTAATTCCACCTAAAACATCGATTCTTTAGAGTTTCTGTGATTTAAAAAGCTTGTTTCAGCTACATATTGTACTTATTTTACTGCCTGCACTTTAACAAAGTAGTTTTTGTGTTTAAATTACCTGTTTTAACTGTTGTAGGCTACACACTCAAGTATGATAGTCATTTCTGTGCATTTAAAGTGTTTTTTTGATTGTATCTGCTTTATTTTCTGAAAAAAATATACTTGTTTTCCTGCCTTTCTAAGCTAGTATAGTCCAGTTTTCAGGTTAGTGCTGAATTCAGGGCTGTAGTTTCTGTGTTTGCCCGTACCTTACTTGGATAGAAGGAAGTTTCTCTGTTCACCTGTGAGAGAGGGGAGCTTTGAGTAGCCTATCTGTCCCTGGAGGAGTGGTTTCAGCCCAGAAATTAGTAGTTTAATGGCCATTTTGGGCTAATTTCTCTCTCTTTAATTTCCCTGCTATAAAACCCGCATTTGCAAGGTTTTTGCTCCTGTATACAGCTCAGCAAGCTCCTGCCTGGTGCTCTGCAGAGTTCTACAGCAGCAGCGAGAGACAAAAGAGTGACTTTGGAGTGATTAAATATCATTTTTCTACATTTTCTTGCTGCCTTTAGCTAATTCCGCCTAAAACACTGATTTTTTTAGAGTTTCTGTGATTTAAAAAGCTTGTTTCAGCTACATGTTGTACTTATTTTACTGCCTGCACTTTAACAAAGTCGTTTTTGTGTTTAAATTACCTGTTTAACTGTTGTAGGCTACACACTCAAGTGTGATAGCCATTTCTGTGCATTTAAGGTGTTTTTTTTTATTGTATCTGCTTTATTTTCTGAAAAAAAACAAAAATATATATATACTTGTTTTCCCACCTTTCTAAGCTAGTATAGTCCAGTTTTCAGGTTAGTGCTGAATTTAGGGCTGTGTTACAAGTTTCTGTGTTTGCCCATACTTACTTGGATAGAAGGAAGATTCTCTGTTCACCTGTGAGAGAGGGGAGCTTTGAGCAGCCTATCTGTCCCTGGAGGAGTGGTTTCACCCCAGAAATTAGTAATTTATTGGCCATTTTGGGCTAATTTCTATCTCTTTCATTTCCCTGCTATAAAACCCACATTTGCGCGGTTTTGCCCATCGGGCAGTGCTGGCTAGCTAGGGTACAACTATTCCCAACTCCACAAAGTCTACTCTTCAATTTTTCCCTTGGAACTAGACAAACTTTCAACTTAACTACTCAAACCATTCACTTCTCAGCCCGTCACTTGCTCAAAACTCATAGCAAGCACTAATAAAACCTTAGCACTAGATCCCCCTATACTGTAGAGAAGGAAAAGGCTCTCTATTCGACCTTACAAGCCAATAAGTAAAACAGTTCACTGTACCTATCCAGGAATGTCCAAAGGGCAGTTTCAGGTGTACTCTCCGGTCCAACTGGTGAATCTGGGCATTTTGAGGCAATGTTACAACTGTCTCATGTACACAGACAACCCTCTCCTCCTACCACCAAACACTAACACATGCGAGAGATGCAATTATACAGCCAAACTAGAGGCTAAGCTCTCTTAATCCTAGACTGGACAAGACAGTCAAGAGGAGAAGGGAATTACTTGCATCACACCACCAGTCTCACATAGACCTATGAAACCAGCACTGGCAAAAAAAAACACATAAATACACAGACATACTCAGAGGCTCTAAATAAAAATCTGCAAAAGCAACAAAGACCTCCAAAGCAGACACCCAAGCAACCTCCACCCCCCAACACAAACCATGAAACACATACTTCACAAAACCAGTGTGCCATGCAATCACAGCTCTTAAGGCAAAATAACATACCCAGCACACTAATAATAGGTGACTCTATAGTCAGGCACACTGACGTCCCACTCACCAGGCTGAACAAGGAAAAGGTTACTGTTAGCTGCCTGTCAGGTGCCAGGATCCACCACATAATACAAGCACTCAGGTCACTCCAGAACAAGTACAAATATGACTCTGTCCTTGTTGGTGTGAATGACCTGAGCCATACCTTCCTGGAATGCATGAAAAGAGACATGGAAGAGCTCTCTGATCACGTAGCCCAGGCCGGTATGACCCTGACCTTGAGCAGCATCCAGCCATCACCAAGAATGATACCACAGTATAAAGAAAAAATTATCAATTTCAACAATTGCTAAGCTTCTGGTGTCATTCAAAGGGGATCCAGTGTCTGTCAGCCTGGGATGTCATGCTCGACAAGCCACGCTGCTTCACTGGAGACCACTTTCACCTGTTACCCTTAGGCTTTCGAATACTGGCCAAGGCTCTTGCCACCCCCATAGTCCCTTTTTTAGGCAAAGCTCAAAAGACAAACCCACCGCCATAAATAGCACAAGTAACAAAAAACTGAGGGTAATGTTACTCAGTGCCAGAAGTTTAAACCTCAGAATGCATGCACTCGAGGCACTCCTCAGTATGGAGAAAATCAATATATGTGCAGTAACAGAAATATGGTTTAAGGCTCCAGAGATCACCCCAGCACTACCAGGCTTCAACTCATGCCATACATTTCGGCCACAAAACCCAGACCGAAATACAAAAGGCGGGGTCGTTTCCATATTCATCAAGGATACCCACACCTCCAGGTTAGTGGCACAGCACGATGCTTCAGAGATCATCCACGTGCAACTAACAATGGGCAAAATTGCAATTCAAATTGTGGCTTGCTACAGATCACCCACCATGTCCCAGGACCCCCATTCTGCATTTCTGGAAACACTGGGAAACATAAAAGTCCTACCAAACACCCTGGTATTGGGCGATTTCAATTACCCAAACATTAACTGGGAGAAAAACTCAAGTACTAACTCCCTTGCCCAACATTTCCTAGAATTTATAGACTCAAACGCCCTGGATCAGCTGGTCAACACCCCCACCAGAGGTGACAACATATTGGACCTGGTCATCACCAACATGGGCGACCGGTGTTCCACACCGAAGGTCAACCCCTCGCTGGTTAGATCTGACCATAAACTTATCACTCTGGATATCCACATTCCATCCCTACCCCCGGTCAAAGAAACCACCATAAAAAACTTTTCAAAAGTAAACTTCACATTACTTAAGACCAAGGTTGAAAATTTCAAAGCCCCCATGCTAAAGGATAATGCTGCCCAAGCTGCAAAATCCTTTACTAATGCACTCTATGGTCACCTACAAGAATATATGGATCATGCTATCCCAAGCTAAACCAAGACTCACTCCTCCAAGAAAAGGAAACCAGTCTGATGGACCCCTGCCATAAACAAGCTATACAATAGAAGAATGAAACTAGTACAGAAAAGAGTAAAATCCCAAGAAGGAAAGACTTCCCTGATCAGTATCACCAAGAAACTATGATCCCCCATAAAATCATCCCAAGGCTAGCTTCGAAAGAAAAATTGCCAAGGACTCCAAGGATTAACCACAAGGCATTCTTTGGCTTTGTCAAGAACCCAAGCGACAATTTTCAGATCTATCCGAAGTTAGTGCAGAATGGCACAAAATACACTGAACCAACCGATATCGCCAACATCCTGGCAGACAGGTTCAGTGCAAACCTCACCCCCTCTCACCCCCAACAGGGCCCATAACCATACCAGA
Organism: Protopterus annectens; assembly: GCF_019279795.1. NCBI lineage: Eukaryota > Metazoa > Chordata > Ceratodontiformes > Protopteridae > Protopterus > Protopterus annectens. The sequence goes on from NC_056743.1 coordinate 738,817,035, forward strand.
AGAATGTAGTGCCCCTGAAATCACAGACACTCAGGTTAAAACAGCCCTCTCCAAAGCCAAAAACACAGCATCAATGGGACCGGACAGTGTCCCAGGCTGCGTCCTACATGAGCTCAAAGATGAACTAACCCCTCACCTAAACACACTGTTCAAACTCAGCCTCTCCACAGGCTACATGCCTATAGATTGGCGCACAGCAACGGTTATTCTGCTCCACAAAGGTGGAGCCACAACAGACCCCAGGAACTATCACCCTATAAGCCTGACTAGCTTGGCCTGCAAGGCTATGGAGCGCATCATCATGGATCTCATTAACAGAGACATTGGGAACCTCCAAACACTGGACCCTACCCAGTTCAGCTTTGTTAAGGGCAGATCATGCTTCCTAAATCTTGTGGACCTCTTTGAGACAGTTATCAAGGCTATAGATGAGGGAAAGGTGGTCCACACAGCCTACCTAGACCTCGCAAAGGTCTTCAACACCATTCCCCATTCTGGTATTGTAGACAAGCTCACCAGTCTGAACATAAACCCCTACGTCACGAGATGGGTTGCCAACTGGCTCATGGACAGAACCCACATGGTAAGAGTTGAGGGAGCTAGGTCTGACTCTAAACCGGTTACAAGTGGCATTCCCCAGGGCTCAGTCCTAGGACCCCTCCTGTTCGGCATATACTTCTCAGAGGTACAGGCAAGCACAGGACGTCTTTGGCTGACCAAGTTCGAAGACAACTGCAAACTAAGGGCTGTAATTGACTCTCCAGCTGACACAGACATCCTCCAAAAGGGTCTCACTGAGACAGATACCTGGTGTTAAAAACTTGGCCTCAAGCTAAATGCCAAAAAGTGCATAGTCATCCCCTTTTGAAAAAACAAAGTACCCACAAACTACCACATAGGTGGCAGCCCCCTAAATATGGAAGACGTAATAAAGGATCTGGGGACCCAAGTAGATAGTAATCTCTCCTTTAATAATCGCATTGCCAAAGTGGTTAGAAAATCCTTCTATGTAGCCCACCTAATCACAAAAGGGTTTGCATCCAGATCAAAAGAGGTCATTGTACCCTCTACTCATCACTCATCGGACCCATCATAGAGTACAACGCCCCATTTGGGATGTACCTTACAAGACACCTGCAACAGCTGGAAATACCACATAAGTACCTCACCAAGAGGATCACTGGCCTCAAACAGATGCCGTATGCAGCTCGACTGAAGAAACTCCAGCTGTACTCTGTTGCATACCGCCTACTCAGAGGTGATCTCTGCCTGACATACAAGGCCATGTCCAACCCAGAATTGATGGACATGCTCCACCTAAAGAAAACCATATCCCCTCAAGCCACACACTGTAGGGATCTAAACCTCACCACATCAATAAATAGGACATGCTGGGGGGATAATATTCCTGTCCCAGAGACTTCCCATGCTCTATAACAAGATTCCAATCTATATTAGGCAGAGCTCCTCGCTAACACTCTTCAAGAGAAACTTTGACGAGTGGATGGGAAACAGAAAGTTTACCACAGGGATCACTTCAATGGCTCTACTGGACAAAGGCACAGGGAACTAATCTAAGGGGGTGGCGAAAGCCAACACATTCTGGCTAGGCTTATAAATGCCTTTGGGCAGATAGCCTAGTACCTACCTATAAACCTATGAACCTATGAACTCCAATGTCCTCGTTTCCATCTGAACTTGAGGAGTCTCTGAGCTGATGCTCTCCAGTCGGCTCCGGGGAGGAGAGTCGGATCGGACAGTTGTCGGATCTGAACTTACCTCTTGGGGCTTCTGCATGGGCGAGCTCGGCTCCTATATTTCCCTTGGAGCCAACCCCCTTGGTTCCAAGGATGCCCTCTGTTTCTTCTGAGCTGTGTTCCCTCAGATCAGGGGTGGGGGGTGTTCGAGGTGAAGAGAGTGCTGTCTCCACAGACAGGTCCACTCTCTGGTCTGGACATTCTTCCCCAAAAAGCACCAGTGTCTGTCTCAGCACCACTCCATCCAGAGACTCTAGGCCTCAGGATGCCCCATTGAGTGAACCCCTCTCTTCTGAAACCTCTCCAGAATACCCCACTGAAGAGGCCCTTTGGAAGAGACTATGCAAGAGGAAGCATTTAAACTCCCCAGAGGAGTCCATCACATCAGATACAAACCCTGATGAGTCGGAAGTGTCCCCACAGTCGCCCTCTGATGATGTCTCCTTCATGGACATCCTGGAACAGAGAGGCAGCTGGAAGCCCATCAACCCTTTTGAGTAGTAGTCTTTATACCTGTAGGCTTTTGGGTCTCGGCCTTCCGCCACTTGGATGTCTCCACCTTTCAACGAACTGATGGAACTAGTTTATCAAAAGGCGTGGGAGTCTCCAGACTTAGTAGAGCCTGCTCCTCAGAGGCCAAACAAATTCATCACGTCTCCTACAGACAAAAATTTCTAACAAAAGGAGTCCCAGTAGATGCTATGGTGTTGGCGGTGGCCACCATAAAGGAACTTTCAGAGATATCCTCTTCTGTGCATCCGCCGAACAAGGAGTCTCGTACAATGGACAGATATGGAAAGCACACCCTTTCTTCAGTGACTTTTGCACTTAGATCGTTGAATTATCTCACCAACTGTACCAGACTTCAGAGAGATTTCCTGAAGGAGCTAGGAGATGCTCTCCAAGGTTCAGTAGCTGGAGGGGTGTCAGAGAAGGTTTCCTCTCAACTCTACCTTAAATTCAGTAGTCAACTCCTCCATGATACTCATTTCTTATGCAGCGGATTGAGCAAGTAGGGCAGCGGGTTCAAGAATTTCCCTAAGGAGACATTCCTGGATGTGCTTGTGTGACTTTGTGGAGCCCTTTAAATCTTCTTTTTTAACGCCCATTTCGACAGCTCATCCCTGTTTGAGCCAAAAGTCAAATACACACTAACCAGGTGTGAACAAGCAGGAAAAACTCTCTCTGCTTTAGTAGTTAATTTTTCCCTACCTTCTAGACCTAATCCAAAAGGTCAAAAGGGAGGAAAAACGTGGTTCTGAAAATCCCAGAGAGCTTTGCAGGACACTCATGTTGATTTTTCCCCCAGTGGCAGAGGGGGAAGCAGTAATGGAAGATGCTGGCCATGTGGCAGAGGGGGTCCGCGAAATCAGGGTGACAAGGAATCCTTCCTCGGTAAGCCCTTTCAGCGCTCCTGAAAAGAGGCCCACCTGTCCATCTCTGGAGGCAGTTGGGGGTCGCTTATCTTTGTACTCAGAAGCCTGGCTAGAAATAAAAGACAAGTAGGTACAAAGCATCGTATTCAGAGGTTAATCCATACCCTTTTCTTTCCCCATCCCAAACATAAAAAACATGCCGGATGTTCCACCCAGTCAGAGGGAACAAGCAACTCTAGAAATAGAAAAGTTGCTAGAAAAAAAGAGTCATCCAGACAGTCCCCGCAGACCAAATAGGATCCGGAATTTACCTCAAGGTTATTTTTAGTTCCAAAGAAAACAGGGAACTGGAGACCTTTCCTGGATCTCAGCAAATTAAACAAGTCAATAAGAAAGTCAAAGTTCCGGATGGTAACACTGCAATCAGTACTCCCTTTAGACCTACTTTCCAAGAAAAAAGTACAAGCAAGAACAATCCTGAAAGTCTTGGAGACCATGGCAGCAGCAATAAACTTGATTCCATTAGCACATCTGCATATGAGAATTCTGCAGTGGCAACTGTTCACTCAGTGGTCCATGCAGGAACTACCCATGTCCCACCAAATTATGATAACAGAATCTTGCAAGAAAGGCCTTCGTTGGTGGCTTCACTCCATTCATGTGACATTAGGTCAACACTTTGTTCTTCCACTGCCTTTAGCCACAGTGACCATGGACGCTTCGCAGATCGGGTGGGGGGACATTACCTGGGAAGGACAGTCCAAGCAACTTGGCAGGATTACGAGGCTGATTTGGACATCAATGTCATAGAGATGAGAGCAGTGCTTTTAGCGTTGCAAGCATTCCAAGACTCTTCCACTAGGAACTATTATAATAAAGATAGACAACATGTCGGTTGTGTGATACATAAACAAGGAGGAACCAGGTCTTACCCCCCTTTGTTGGGAGGCCCTGAGAATATGGCAGTGGGCTACCTGCTCCTAACACTTTCTGATAGCAATGCACATCCTGGAAAAATCCAACGTGATAGCAGACAAACTCAGCAGAGCAATTCTGATGCCTCACGAGTGGTCCCTAAAATAAGAAGTAGCAGAAAAGATTTTCCGCAAATAGGGCCAGCCTTGATATGTGACACTTTTTCCACATCCATGAATACCAAATGCAGCAGCTATCTTGCCCTTATCCCCCCTTTGGGGGAGTCACCAAGGAATGCACTTGCACATGATTGGCCCTTGGGTCTCCTCTACACCTTTCCTCCCTTTCCATTGATACCCAAAGTTCTTCAGAAAGTCAGTTCCGTGTAAAAGGAATTTGATATTCATCGCCCCATACTGGCTTCGTCAAATCTGGTTCCCCTTCCTTTGGCCTCTTCAGGACGGGATTCTGGACCCAGTTCCAGACCTTCTGACTCATTCATCAGGAATGCTCCACCCCTCCCTGCAAACCCTCAAATTGACAGCTTGGCTGCTTCGATTCCAAACATAGCCAGGCTCCCTAACCTTTCTCCATCAGTGAGGCATATCCAGATCTCATCTCATAAGGCTTCAACAAGAAAGTTATAGATGAGCAAATGGAAAAGATTTTCCTTTTGGGCCTTGAATAATCACATTGACCTCTTCTCTGCCCCAATAGCTTCCATTCTTGAATTCTTAGCAAAGCTGTTTAGTGAAGGCGCAGCTGCAGCTACTATTCGAGTTCATTTAGCAGTGATATCTAATTTCCATCTAGGTGAATCAGGCCCGAATGTGATGTCCCACAGCCTTTGCAAGGGGTTTCTTAAAGGCAGTATTTTATTAAGACCACACATTAAAGCCCCTCCAGCACCATGGGACCTGAATTTTGTCTTATCCCATTTGATTCTTCTCCCTGCATCATCCAGTGATCTCAAGTATTTGACTTGGATGATTATTCTTTTGATAGCCATAACTTCTGCCAGAAGAGTTTCAGAGCTACAAGCATGGTCTATAAAGCTTCCCTACATGCTTTTCCACAAAGACAGAGTATCCCTACGAACAAACCCATCCTTTCTACCCAAAGTATGCTCAGAATCTAATTTGAACCAATCCATAGAACTATGAGTTTTTTCCCCCAACTATGGCAACAAGGCAGAATATATGCTATACCAACTAAATGTACATAGACAGCTATGCTTCTACTTACATCAGACAAAGGACTTCAGAAAATCTGACCAATTATTTGTATCATTTTCAGACTCTAAAAAAGGTGCTGCTGTGTCTAAAGTCACACTTTCAAAATGGCTATCAGATTGTATTAACTTTACTTACCAATCTCAAAACAAAGGACTCTCCCGGTCATTCTACAAAAGTCATGGCAACCTCTTCTGCCTTTTGGGCGAGGCTACCAATTAATACCATTTGTGGTGCAGCAACATGGGCAAGGCCTCATACCTGTACCACTCATTACAAAGTGGATTTGGCCTCCAGGAGCAAGGCCTCTTTTGGGTTCACTGTTCTGAAGAATATACTCCCTTGAGCCACCCAAGAAAGATGTTGCTAGGGCACTGTCCCAACCAGTTAAGAATGAAGGCGAGATAGGGCAAAATCACATAAAGAATTTATGTACTCACCTTAACATTCCATGTGTGTTGTCCATCTCGCCTTCATTCTTACATCCCACCCTCTTTCCCCCAGCCATTAACTCCTGGAGGACCGAGAGGATACAATTGGTAATTAATGTTCTCTGACCTTCTTGATTGCTCTATAAGGTATTCCATAGGTTATTTAGTACCTTTTTTTATATCAGCAAACAAGATCTGAGGAACTTTCCTAGAACATGATGGGATAGGGTTTTTCAGCCACGAGCTAGTAGAAGACCTCGAGCTTTTGCATAAGACCGAGTCAGAACCGAGGATCAGTTCCGAACCCAACCAGTGAAGCATGAAGGCGAGATGGACAGCACACATGGAATATTATGGTGAGTACATAACTTCTTTTTTTGCAAGTGTAATGAGTTGGCAGACATTAAAAAAATCCCTACAGAGTATACTGTCAGAAAAATTGGGTGAGCAAATGGTGTAATTAAGAAAATAATTTTTTGAGCTGGGATACAGGATCCGAATTGCATAGACATAGTAAGGCCTGGTTGAATTTAATTCTGGTGGCTGCCAAAAAACAAAGTCTAAACTCACTGTATTTGAAGTAGTGAATATTGTAAAGCATTTGCTAGAAAATGGAAATGAAAGTCTTAACCCACTGGATTTGAAGCAGTGAATAGTGTAATAGAGATTAAACAACTGAAAGAGGATCTTTAGACAAAGGTAGGAGCAAATTACATAGAAAAAATGAAAATTGTGGGAGCAGTACATACAGAAAAATGTTTTGGAGGAGGAGTGAGGTTTAACAGAAGGCAGGGATTGGGCAATTTATGTAATGTTAGATTGATGATAATTGTACAGAAGAATATATGTGATGTATAATATTTGTAGTTGTGAATATGTTAATATGGTTTGTTTTCTTTTATATAAATGTATGATTACCTTTGTTATAAATGATAATTCAGCAAAGATGTTAAATATATATATATATATATATATTCTAAGTTATTAACAGCTTCATTTGGTGTAAAGATCATATTTATGTAAGGGTAGTTGCTACTAAAGGCAAAAATAATGATTTATCTAAGTTAAGTTTTTAGTTAGAAACAAGAAAATATGGGTTAATAGTAAGATCAAAGGAATGCATATTTGTGTGACACAGTATGTAAATAAAGGGAGACATGCATTTTTCATATGGACTTAATTGATTTTTGCTTCCAGCTCATTTAATCAGAGGACATTAAATCAATGTGTGCATATTGCTGCTATGTAGTTTTCTAAGTGAATTTCAATGTATAGTTGTATGACATTCACGTCTACGGCAAATGGATAGTACCACCTGTTGTTGTGGTGAGATAAGAAGATGGGGTAAGGGATTCAGTCCTTTTCTCAAGTGCTATACAATCCTCATAGTCAGTAAGTTTAAAGTTGGGGGTGGGGGATGCATCTGCCATCAGGTAGGTGCACTGGAAACAGTGTTTTTGCTGTTTTTTGTTAATCAGTGAGTTTGGTAAGTCTTGGGCCTTTTTGATGGTTGTGTAATATGATACATTAAATATCAGTTTATTGCATATTGATGATTTCTATAGATCCTGAATGAGTACTTTATTGGCATATGTAGTAATGTCAGTAGAACAGTTATAACATTTGGGGTAGTTAATTAATATTGCTAAGAATGTATTTAAGATGGGACACACTGTACCAATTAAAACAAAAGGGGGAACCTACCTAGTTCCTGAATTAAGTTCAGTAGGTTAGAAGATATCTTATCTCATTAAACATGAGGTATGTTATAGAAAATTGTGGTGGTATTTATAAAAATTGAAATTTTCAGAAACCTTAAATAGAAATGTGAATAAGCAGAAGGCTTGAAGGCATCACTGTAAAAGGCAAAGATCAGCAAGACTTTTGATTCATAATTACTAATGATTAAATGGCAAGGACTTTCCTCTCTAGTACAAAGTCTTACTGAAAATGAGTGGTTGTTTATTGTATTATTAAATCTGTTAGCAAAAATTATAGCCAAAATGTTAATGTTAATATTAAGGTTACTGGCCTGCAATTGTTGGAGTAATTTAGGTTGTGTTTAGAGTCTGGAAGAAATATTGTTTTATCTAGTTTAAATATACATTTGAAAAAATATATTAATATATCAATAGAATTGTAATACAATTTTAATAGAAGTTTAGCAACCCTAGATGCAAAAGTTTTGTAAAATATGAAAGAGGCACGGTAGGGCCATGGGATCTGTTTAGTTTAAGACTTTTAATTGAAAGCAGTATATTTTCCAGTGTAAAGGATGTTTCAGTTTCATTCTTGGAAGGAAGACCACAATGGTGGAATAAGAAATTGGTAAAGAAAACCATCTGTAGTTATCATGTCCAGTTCTGTAGATGGAAAAAGTATAGAAAGCTAAAAGCATTTCATCGTATGCTGAGAATGTGGTTGCATTAGCATAGTACACTTTATATAATACTGTTAAAATGGAGATATACAATGTGTGTGCCTTTTTGAGGATGATTGTGTAGTTAGAAGATGAATCCTGTGCCTGTTCTAAATATTTTGTTATACTTTTTTTTAAAAAATGACAGTTGAGGACTATAGCATAGACTTAAAGAATTCTGTAAATCTTTAATTTCACATTGCCATAAAAAATCTAAAATTAAGATTTCTGTGACTTATATATATGATTTGTGATCATTTTTATTGTTTTTCAGTATCAGGCATATATATTTTGTTAAATGAGGCACTTCTATTGATATTGCCCCTCATTTGAGCTTTAAAAGATGCCCATATAGTGTAATGCCTGGTTTAATTGACAACATATCTCCTCCTCTAGGGTGAGCTGGCAGTATTTTATAACATTAGATACTGTGGGCCCTTCCAGCAAAGAATACCTTAGACTCCAATTGTAGTTGCTGATGATTTTTACAGTAGATTTGCAATGCAGGTTAGTGGTAAAATGGTCTAAAAAGAAGTGAAACTCAAAGGTTTCCTTTTATAAATGAAAGTGATGCTTATTCAGTTAAAAACACAATGCAATGATTTGTAAACATTTGAAAAGGTAGTAGTATTTTCTAGAGTAACAGGTTCAGTAGCTTGTAAGTTTACATCAGATCTGTGTCTGATTCAGACATTTGTAAAGATTTAAAAGTGCCTTTTTTCTTTCTGTTAATATACTAGTGACTGCATATGACCCAACAGCAACAATATAATTTTTAATATTAAAATATCTGAATTATCTACATTAAACATTTTACAAGGTGAATAACTATTGAAAAATAAGGGTGTTTCAGAACAGGATCCTTATTTACAAGACTACAGAATCTTCCTTCTGGAATTAATATGTTTTTTATTCCTTTAACAGGTTCCATAGGTAAGAGGGCTAGCAGGGAGTCCCTTGAAATTTCTGAAGTGGTCCAGTCTTTTGTAAATCCATAGACGCATGCATATAAGTTGGAGTTAAACACACTGAAAGGGTTAAAGGCATATAAATCAGTAGATCCAGCTGTAACTGGGATAAAGTTCTGCAAAGGAGGCTAGCTTATACAGATGTGTGCACTATACCACATTTTCATGCATCTAGCAGTCAATAGACTGAGCCTGTCCATCATTCACATGAGAGAGAAGTTTCTGAAGTTATAAAGAAGCTCTGCTTATATAATTTCCAGTATGTAGTAATGTCTTTATTTCTACCATATCTGGTTTTAGCATTTCCATTAACTCTTTCTCTTTTTTGTACACTCTGTACCACATGCTTTCAACATTTTGATTCATTTATTCTACTTGCTTCATCATTTACTGATTGCTGCAGATAAATCTTCATATTTTTAAATGCCTTCCTCCTTACTGAAACAGTCAGATTGTTAATTGATTCTTATTTATTTTGTTTGATGTTGATAATTTTTAAATCTGGCTGCCCCACTACTGTATTAGATTTCCTTATCAACTAAACTACAGCCTCTTGATCTGCGATGGGGGAAATATGTGCAATGACGCTGGCTTTCATTCCTTTCATCTGTGCACATTTCCCTTTCTACTTTTCTTACTGGAACTTTTCCTTTCCTGTACTCCGTATCATCTATCCTTGTTTCTTGGACAAGCTGAGAAATGAGGATCACTTAAACATATTCCGATTGTCCTTCATTGAAGGCTACTGTTCTAAATACTATAAAGGAGAGGGGAGCAAATAAATAATACTGATATAAACTAAGTATTAACTCGGGTATAAAGAATTACTGATATAAACTAAGTATTAACTCAGGTATAAAGAATTTAAAATTTCATGCCAAAAGAAACTTCATCCTAGGATTATAAAACATCTTGCCCTTAGCTCCAGAAACTAGTTTGCTTATTAAATAGCACTACCATATCCTAGCACTGTATAACAGCTTGCCCTAAACCCCAGAAACTACCCTTGGAGACCCTTGTTAAAACCCTATTGTTAATTCTAAACAGCAGTCCCTGTTAGAGGACTAGATGATATGGATATGCAGTTTTCCATATGTCTCTGTGACCAGCTTGGTAGATTTGGGCATCCTAAGGCAGTGTAGCATATGTCTCATGTTCTCAGGTAACCAGTTAACCATTAAAGAAAGTAAAAAGGCATCCAAAGTATGCAAACACACAACTTCCTTGGAGGCAGAAGTCTTGCATACAAATGTCATCAAGAATACCCACTCTACATCACACACACACACACACACACACACACACACACACACACACACACACACACACACACACATACTTTGACTTATGCTGAGGCTTTTAAAGGAAACCTTCCCAAATTTCCAAAGACCTCCAATGCCACCTAATGGCAACACTGCTTCTCAGGAGTCAGAATAGCACACACCAAACATCTCACATAAGCCTACACCAAATGGTCCCCTAAGAGCAAATTCCATAATGCAAGCTCATACTTAACCTAATACTCTTGTCATTGGGGACTGCATTGTGCAACACAGAGATGCATCATTCACCAGGTTAGACAAGAAGAAGTTAATGGTTAGTTATCTATCTGAAGCCAGGATTTGCAGTATCACACTCAAGTTACTGCTTCCCGGGTACCAATATGAGTCTATCATAGTCCATGTGAATGTAAATGACCGGAGACATACTTCACTGGACTACGTGAAAATGGACATAATGGATCAATAAACCAAAATGTCACTTTGAATGGCACACAGGATAGACTAAACAAGTTAGCATAGTTTATTTAGATATCCGCTTTTGTAATAACTTCTTCAGAACATGAACAGAAATAAAAAAACAAAACATTTAAATACTATCGTCAGTAATTACATTCAATTAAACAATCAACCATTAATGAACTCAACTCTATTAAAAAAGTAAAAAAAAACGTTTTAACCCTTTAGTTTCTTATCTTTAAAACAACACTTTATATTAATATGTTCATCTAATATGTTCATTTAAACCAGGTAGAAAATTGACACATAACTTGGTCTACCATGCTACCTCTCTCTTTTCCACCTGATTCTCTACAGAGCTGTTTAAAACTGCAAAACAAAATTATTTAAAATTTTTGCAAACTATGGAATGCTTAAATAGAGCATTTTTGGTATCATGGCATTTAATAGCATACAAATGTTCTTTTCTTCTATCCCTAAAACATCTAGTTGTCATACCAACATAAAAAGAGTTACATCCTGAACATAAACCAATATAAATTGCCCCCATAAATCCGCAATGAAATCTATGTTAAAAATTAATAGTGTAAGATAAATGGGACACTAAAATGTATGGACCTTCATGAATATTATCTACATATGGAGCAACCATTACATCTCTAAGTCCCTTTTTCTTTATTTTAATGAACATATTAATATAAAGTGTTTCTTAAAAGATAGGAAACTAAAGGGTTAATTTTTTTTTTTTTTTTTTTTACTTTTTAATAGAGTTGATTTAATTAATGTTTTGGGGATGGAATAAAAGAACATTTGTATGCTATTAAATGTCATGATACCGAAAATGCTTTGTTTATGTATCCCATAGTTTGTAAAAGTTTTAAAAAAATTTATTTTGCAGTTTTAGAACCGATCTGTATAGATAAAAGGTGGACATTTTAAGAATCAGGTGGTAGCATGGCAGATTAAGTTATGTGCCGATTTTCCACCTGGTTTAAATGAGCATATTAATATAAAGTGTTTTTTTAAAGATGGGACACTGAAGAGAGAAGTTTTTTTTACTATTTTAATAGAGTTAAGATAATTAATGGTTGATTGTTTAATTAATTGTAATTACGGAGTGTAGTATTTAAATGTTTTGTTTTTTTATTTCTCTTCATTTTCTGAAGCAGTTATTACGAAAGCGGATGTCTAAATTAAGTACGCTAACTTATTTAGTGTATCCTGTGTGCCATTTGAAGTGATATTTTGGTTTATTGTTTATTTTTGCACTTTGCCTTAATGGATCTCCCAGAATATGTCACAGATAGGTATGAGTCTTGCACTGAGCAGCATTCTACCTTCACAGAGAATGATGCCACATGAACATAAAATGATTGAGTTTAATAATTGGCTTAATTTCTGGTGTTATTGCAGGGGGATCTAGTATCTGTCAGCATGGGAGTCATGGTCAAAGAACCACACTTGTTTGCCAAGGATGGATTGCACCTGTCCTCCTATTGGCTAAATTTTATCCACCCTCTTGTATCTTTTTTTTTTTTTTTCTTAGGCAATGTCAAAAAGACAAAACTACCAACATAATGAAAAAGTCTACAAGCAACCTTAAGGTGTTACTGCTCTGTGCTCGGAGCCAAAATAAAAAAACTCCACACCTTTCAAGCCCTCCTCACTCTGGAGAATTTGGACATCTGTGCCATGACAGAGTCTTACTTTAAAGCTGTAGAAAATACTCAGTAGTGCATGGCTACGTGTCTTCCACACATTTAGACCAATAACAGCACAGACTGGGGCCAAAGTTGGAAGAGTCTCAAACTATGTTAACAACAAACATATCTCCATGTAGGTTAAACAGGATGATACCTTAGAGCTCAACGTATAAGTCACCATAGATAAGGTCTTTTACTGTGTCAAGATTACAGGTTACCTTCTATGTTCCTAGAGTTTCTTGACTCATACTTAAACCTACTAAAGGTGGTCACCGTTCAACAAAACACATTTTTCATGGTTGAGTTTAACTACCCCCTGTATACTGGGAAATGCATACCACATCTGACTCACAGCGCAATACTTCCTGGACTTTATTAACACAAACACCCTGAAAAAGATACTGCTTGCTTCAACCAGAGGATCAAACATACTGTATCTGGTACTCAACAATGTGGAAGAGAGTTAGCCCCCCCCCCCTTGTGCAACATCTTCCCTAGTAAGGTTGCATCACAGAACTGTCTCATTTGAAGTAAAAATCAACCTGGAAAATGCAAATAAACCAGTAATAGTTAGGAACTATTCAAAGGTAAACTTCATCCTATTAAGTGACTGTCAAAATTCAAGGTTCCCCCTAACCCCAAGACCACAGCTACATATGCAGAATTATTCAGAGACCCTATACAAATGTGTGAATGGTTGCACAGAGGCTGGCTGTACCTACCAGAATGAAACTCCACACAAACATTAAAAACAAACCCACTTGTGGAATCCTCACCTAGATAGGGTATATAAAAAAAGAAGAATACTCATGGCCAAAATCAGAAAGGACAACTCTCTTTAAGACATGTGCTGTCTTATGCAACTTAACAAGAAACTAAAAGGTCTAATTAAGTTCAACAAGGCCAACTATGAGGTAAGCATAGCCTTACAGGCTAAGGACAATCAAAAGGCCTTCTTCAACTATGTCCAGAACCTTAGAGGTAACACACAGCATTGTGCTGAACTGGTGTTGAAAGGTAACATCTGTACCCATCAGAGTGACATAGCAAATCTACTGGTTGATAAATTCAGCTGAAATGTCACCCTGACCTACTACCCCCTGCTTCACAAGGTGAGTCTCCTCCAGCATACTTTGCCCAAATATTGGCAAGAAATAGGTTCTATACCCAGTTGCCTCTTGAACAGTCTAAATCATGATCTATCAGGACCACTTGAGGCACTTTTCAACTACAACCGTGATACAAGCTATGTTCCAAGTAAATGGTCATTTTCCTCCACAAGGGCAGACCACCAACCAACCCATCAGTCTAACAAGCCTAATATGCAAAGCCACGGAACGAATTATCATGGAAATGATAAACAAGAACAACCTGCAAACACTGGACCCATCCCAGTTTGGCTTTGTTAAAGGAAGGTCATGTCTACTTAACCTGATAGACTTTTTGACAGAGTCATCAAGGCAGTGGATAAGGTTAAAACAGTGCAGATACTGCATATCTTGACCTGGCTAGGGCATTCAATACAATACCCTACTCAGTCATTGTTGACAAGCTCTCTAAGCTAGGTGTAAATCTTAATGGACTGCCTACTGGCTCACATATAGGACCGAAGAAATCAGAATCGATGAGAACACCTCCATGAAGAGAGAGGTCACCTGCAGAGTAACTCTGGGCCACTATGCTGAGCCTACTCCTGATGTTCTTCATGTTTCACTGTTGCAGTCATTACATTTGGGTTATCTGCTTGCAGGTTGCCCTCAGTCGGCCTGATTAACAAAGTCTTGGGTCCTGCATCGGTTGCTGTCCTTCTTCCATGACGTCAGGTCGTCAGGGGTGTAAAACATGCAGCTGATGCCATTACATCAGTCTTTCTTGCCGTGTGGTGCCCGAAGCAGAAGCAGTTTGCAAGTGCCGGTTGGCCGACTCCTGAAATTTTCGTTTTCGAGTTTCAGAACCGAAGTCTTCAACTAAAGCTAAGTATCCCATTGAGGAAACTTTTTCTTGCTCCTTACCAATGTCAGTTAAAGTTAATAATTGCATTACTTGTGGAAAGCAAATACCTCATAAAGATTTTCATTCGTACTGTATTTCTTACCTAGGCCCTGACCACGACATACCTTGCTGTCGGTTTTGTGCTTTATTTAATCAGCGCACTATCCGTCGTCAGTATAATTCCGCCTCTAAATATTTCGGTTCTCTGTTTAATTATCCAGAAATGTTGTAGGTTAGCCATCCGACTACCAGGATTTCGAAAAAATGCAAAGATAAAGACAGAGACAGGCCGCCAAGGTCCAAAACTGCCAATGACGCTTCTCCTAAGCCAGTTGCCAGTTCGCCAGTACTCAGTGAGGCACTTTCGCACCCCCTGATACTCACTACTTCTGATTCGCAGGCCTCTACTGAGACCCATTCGGAGTCCGGTATGCCGTGAGATGCTTCAGCTATGGAACCCGCAGAAGTCTCTATCTTGGATGGGTCCGGAGCTGCTGTGCAGGCACCGGCTTCTGAGGGTGTATTCAGGCCTATGGACTTGCATATTAAATCAACACCTCCTTCATTACTTAGGCCTAAATCTCGATCCATGTCTAAAAAAACCAATGCCCAGGCCACATGCTCAGGCCTCTATGCCTAAAAAACAAAGGATAAGAATGGCTGAAGATCTATTAACTCTAATCAGGGGTAGCCAACCCCCCCCCCTCCTTCTTAGAGGCCTAGGACTGAGGTTGATTATGAATCTTCTGATCAGGATTCTGTTTTTTCTGACTCTTCTGATGATCTGGATTTGCCCTAACCTACTTATGAGGATTCTGATGCAAAGGACTCTATTCCCTCTGCTTCCCCTCCTGAGGATTTTTCTTTTGGGGAAACCTTACATACTCTAAGGGAGCATTTCCACTGGGAAAGCCAGGATTTTTCTGATACAAAAAAGAGACTTAGGGATTTCCTTCTCCTACCTCAGCATAGGCCTTTAGCTATTCCTCCTGCACTAGACATTGTTGATGATGCTTTCTCGGAATCTAGTTTGGCCCCTGATTCCCTGCTTCCTGCCCCCAGAAAACCTGAAAGATACTACAGGGTCCCTGAGTCCCACAAGTTCCTTGTCAAAAATCCTATTGCAGATCCAGAGACTATTTCACAGGGGCCCAAGGGCATTAAGGCTTCTAGTGCTAAAAATTCTACCCCTTTTGATAGAAACTCCAGGGCGCTGGATAGATGGGGTAAGAAGGTTTACACTTCCGCAACCTTGGCCATTAGGGCTTTAAACTGCCAGTTTCATATGTTAAAATATCAGCAACATGTTATTGGACTGCTTAAACAGAAAGTGATGTTGATTCCTGACTGTGTAGAAATTAAAGAATTACAGGATTTAATGCTTTCTGCTGAACAAGTTGGAAAACATACTTTGCAATGTGGTTTTGATTCATTAGAGGCCTCTTGCAGGGCTGCTGTTACTGGGTCTGTGCTCAGAAGGCATGTTTGGCTTAAGGAGCAATCTTTGCCTGATCATGTTAAGGCTAAATTGTTGGATGCTCCTTTAAATCACGACCGCCTGTTTGGAAACAAGGCTGAGGAAGTTCTAAAAATATGGAAGATAAAGCTAAATCTATGCAAACTGTTAAATATTTGTTACAAGTTCAGCCTCCTAGATTTAGTAGGCACTGGCCCTCTAAGAATTGGTCCTTTCCAGCCCCATCCAGGTCTTCTCAAGCCAAACCCAGACACAGGAAAAACCCCAGGTTTCAGTCCAAGGGGACTCACAGAACTAAGCAGTGGGGGGCCTCCACTTCCGAGTCTGGGGATAATAAGACTCCCTCCTATGGTAAACTGTCTCAATTACTTCCTTTTAAAATTTCCAAGCACTTATCAACTGATTGCCTCTTTGGGGGTAAAGATTGCTCTTCATGCAAAGAATTGGGAGCTCATTACCCAGAATAAATGGGTTTTAAATATAGTGTCCCAGGGATACAGATTTCACTTCCACACGTTGCCAACACCAAGTGGGTGGCCGGACCTACCCCCAAATCAGTGGGCAGAGGCCCAAAAACAAGTACTTTCTCTCTTAAGCATAGGGTCTATTCAACTGGTACCAGAAGAGGAAAAGGAACAATGTTTCTACTCAAGACTTTTCCTGGTACCCAGAAAAGACCATTCATGGCGTCCTATCCTAAACCTGTCTACTCTAAACACCTTTTTGGAGATTCCAAAATTCAAGATGCTGACTCTTCACCAATTACTTCCTATGCTAGGCAAAGATGCCTGGTTGGCAACACTAGATTTAAAAGAAGCATACCTGCACATCCCAATCAGGGAATCTTGCAGAAGATACCTATGCTTCAAAGCTGGCTAGACACACTATCAGTTCTCTGCACTGCCCTTTGGCTTATCTACTGCGCCCAGGGTATTCACAAAGTGCCTAGCTCCAGTTATTGCATTTTGCAGGCAAAGAAATATTCAAATATACCCATACCTGGACGATTGTCTAATTCAGGCAGAAAGCCAGGACATGCTTTTGAATCATCTGGCCTTTGTAAAAAGGTTTCTAACTTGTCTGGGGTACACCATAAACTAAAGGAATTCACACCTGGTACCCTGTCAACAAATTATATTCCTGGGAGCAAGCTTGAATACAACTTCCCAGATGGTTTACCTCATGCCAGAAAAGCAAATTCATTTGACAACCTACTTCAAACAAGTGGCCACAAAAACCCTGCTATCTGCAAGACAAATACTGCAAGCCGTGGGGTTCATGGCCTCCTGCATTCTTCTAATTCCATATGCAAGACTGCATATGAGGAAACTACAGTGGTATCTAAAAAGCCTATGATGTCAACATTCTCAAGACCTAGATACAATGATTCCTATCATACCTTGCCTACGCCTAGAGTTCCTTTGGTGTGCAGAGGCCTGCCACCAAAACAAGGGACTACCTTTCACACCACCCGCTGCCACCCAAACCCTAACAACAGATGCATCAGACTATGCATGGGGGGTTCACCTGACAGGGAAGTGCATTCAGGGCAAATGGAACTAAAGTGAAATGCACCTGCATATCAGTCAAAAAGAAATGTTAACTGTACAGAATGCTCTGACAGCCTTCAAGGACCACATTATTCCTGGGCAACTAATAGTAAAGACGGACACCACTGTTATGTGGTACATAAACAAGCAGGGGAGTACACATTCTTACCCCCGCTGCAGACTAGCCATGGCATTGTGGAACACAGCCTCTGCACTGCCCTTTGGCTTATCTACTCCGCCCAGGGTATTTACAAAGTGCTTAGCTCCAGTTATTGCGTTTTGCAGGCAAAGAAATATTCAAATATACCCATACCTGGATGGCTGTCTAATTCAGGCAGAAAGCCAGGACATACTTTTGAATCATCTGGCCTTTTTAAAAAGGGTTCTGACTTGTCTGGGGTACACCATAAATGAAAAGAAATCACACCTGGTACCCTGTCAACAAATTATATTCATGGGAACAAGCTTGAATACAACTTCCCAGATGGCTTTACCTCACGCCAGAAAAGCAAATTCATTTGACAACCTACTTCAAACAATTGGCCACAAAAACCCTGCTATCTGCAAGACAAATACTGCAAGCCTTGGGGTTCATGGCCTCCTGCATTCTTCTAATTCCATATGGAAGACTGCATATGAGGAAACTACAGTGGTATCTAAAAAGCCTATGGTGTCAACATTCTCAAGACCTAGAAACAATGATTCCTGTCATACCTTGCCTACGCCTAGAGTTTCTTTGGTGTGCAGAGGCCTGCCACGAAAACAAGGGACTACCTGTCACACCACCCACTGCCACCCAAACCCTAACAACAGATGCATCAGATTATGCATGGGGGGGAGCTCACCTGGCAGGGAAGTGCATTCAGGACAAATGGAACTAAAGTGAAATGTACCTGCATATCAATCAAAAAGAAATGTTAGCTGTACAGAATGCTCTGACAGCCTTCAAGGGCCGCATTCTTCCAGGACAACTAATGGTAAAGACGGACACCACTGTTATGTGTTACATAAACAAGCAGGGGGGTACACATTCTTACCCCCTCTGCAGACTAGCCATGGCATTGTGACACAGCCTTGAGCTACCAAGTGCACCTACAAGCTCAGTTCCTGTCAGGAAAATTAAATACACTGGCAGACAGGCTAAGCTGAAACCTCATGGACCCACACAAGTGGAAACTGGGACCAAGGATTTTCAACATGTTGACAAGCAAATAGGGGAGCCCAGATATAGACCTGTTTGCTTCTCCCCAGAACTACCAATTAGACAAATTTTGCACAAGGACTCCCTACAAACAAGCCTGGAAAGTGGATGCTCTGTCCTTCAGCTGGAAAACCTTATCAGTCTATGCCTTCTCCCTCTGCCTCTGCTCTTCAAAGTACTACTAAAAATCAAACAGAACAAACCAAGGATGATTTTGATTGCTCCAGACTGGCCACGCCAACACTGGTACCCCCTCCTGCACAGTGTGTCACGGGTATCTCCATGGCACCTGCCTCAGACTCCTTCCCTGCTGTCTCAGCAGGAGAACCAGATTCTGCACCCTCAGCTTCCAACACTGAACCTTGCAGCCTGGCTAATTACTTAATCTCTCCTGTACCATCCCTCAGCAAACTTGTGATGGATATCATTTTAGAGGCAAGGAGGCCTAGTACTAGAAAATCTTATGCTGAAAAATGGAAAAGATTCTGTGCCTGGAACCAATCTCAAGGGATAAGCACAGCAGTGCCCAATTTACCTTAGATTTTACAATACTTAACTGAGATGCTTCACAAGGGCCTGTCTTTTTCCTCCATTAAAATCCATGCCTCAGCCATTTCAGCTCATTATAACACAGAACCTCCCCTTTTCTCTCATCCATTGCTCAAGCAGTTCCTCAGAGGGGCCAAAAATTTGAGACCACCCAGGAGAGTTCCAACCCCAGTCTGGGACCTTAACTTTGTCTTGGAGAAACTCGCTCTACCTCCTTTCGAGCCAGCTGCTACTGCAGACTTAAAATTTCTTTCTTGGAAAACAGCTTTCCTTTTAACAATCACTTCAGCTAGAAGGGTATCTGAATTACAGGTCCTTATGGCAGTGGAGCCTTTCATCATCTTTCTTGCGGACAGGGTGTCCCTCAGAACCAATCCATCCTTCATGCCCAAGGTGGTATCCAGTGTGGCTCTTAATCAGTCCATTCATTTGCCAACCTTCTTTCCCAATCCACAGAATAAAGGGGAACGGATACTTCATTCCTTAGATGTGCACAGACAACTTAGATTCTACTTGGACAGGACTAAACCTCAAAAGAAATCTGAACAACTGCTGGTGGTATTTGCTGCAGGGGCAGAAGGGAAGGCCATTTTAAAACAAACCATTCCTAAATGGATAAGCCATTGCATTAATTTCTGCTATAAGCACCATGGAAAACCTATCCCCCAGTGGATCAGACCTCACTCCACCAGTGCTCCATCTACCTCTACAGCCTTTCTCAAAGGCGTCCCTACCAGGGACATCCTAGAAGCTGCTACCTGGGAGTTCTGTACATACTTTCACCAAGCATTATAATTTGCCAATTTTCTCTAAATCCAGAGCTGGCTTTGCCATTGCAGTCTTGCAAGGCTATATAGCTGGCCCTAATGCTATCTAAATTCCTCCTCCCAGCCATAGCTTTGGGAATCTACCTTAATGTAATGAGTGCAACAGTGAAACACAAAGACCATAGTACAGTTGTGTACACTTACCATAAATGTAGATGTTCAAGTGTATTCACAGTTGCAGTCCAGGTTACCCTCCCTCCAGCCCCCTAACTTCTTTTGGCTATACCTCTACTTTCCTTTACTATGCTTAAAAGCCTTTTTGGTGTATTTGCTTTTTTGTTGGAGGTATATTTTTGTGCTTTTATGTTTAATTGCTTCCCATTGGGGGGGCACCTGACATCTGGGGCAAGAAAAACTGATGTAATGGCATCGGCTGCATGTTTTATACCCCTGGCGACCTGACATCATGAAAGAAGGGACAGTAACCGATTCAGGACCCAAGACTTTGTTAATCAGGCCGACTGAGGGCACCCTGCAAGTAGATAACCCAAATGTAATGACTGCAACAGTGAATACACTCAAGCATCTACATTTATGGTAAGTGTACACAACTGTACTTTTGGCATCTACTTCTCAGACGTCAAAGCTAATGTTCAAGGCCTCTGCCTCACCAAGTTTGCAGATTACTGTAAATTGGGGGCTATTATTGATTCCCCCCTAGACATCAACATCTTGCAAGTGGGGTTAACACAGACAAATGGTAGGTGTCAAAGCCATGGTCTAAAACTGCATCTATATTAGCCGATCGAATATTTAGGTTAGCGAATACCTAAACGTCGACCTGGTAATATCGAAAAATTAAAACAGCAAACGTCCGATTTAACATAGGGAATGAATTCCCTCGGCCGCAAAAAAAAAAAAAAATTAAACCTAAATGAAGTGGGGGAGGGCTTCACCCCCCACATCCCCTGATGTGGAGGGCTCTGCCCCCACACCCCCCTAACTAAATATACCAACTCCAAGATCGCTGTACAGTGGGGAAAGGGGCAAAATCCACTTAATGGCCAAGGGAATTCTTTCCCTGCATTAAATCGTCTGTTCGTGGTTTTTTGCTTTTGCTGTTACCAGATCGATGTTTAGGTATTTGCTAACCTAAACGTTCGATCTGGTAATAGGAACCCCCTAAAACTCACTGCCAAAAATGCATTATAATGTACTTTGGGAAACTATCAACCCAAATTAATTACTCCGTCACTCAAACAACCCCAATAATCACCCAATAGTAAGGGATCTGGGAACATATGTCAACAGCAATCTGGCCTTTGAACAACATATAGCTAGGATAATATGTCACCCAACTTATATGCAAGGGTATGGCATCCAAGTCCAAGGAAGTTATAGTACTAATGTACTTGGCCCTTGTCAAAACTATCATTGAATACAGTGTCTCTTTGACATGTATCTAACCAGACACTTGTAATAGTTGAAACTCCCACAAAGGTTTCTCACCAGGAGACTTCAAGGCATGAAAACCCTGTCACTGATTGCCAAAAGGTTCAGTTTCTGTATGCAGTCTCTTACAGATTGCTGAGAGGGGATCTTTCCCAGGCTTACAAGGTTTCCATAGATACAGCCCTGATGGATTTGTTGCAAATGTGCAAAACAAACAGCACCAGAAACACTAGATCCAGGGACCAGAACTTCGTTTGTGACATAAACAGAACATGCTGGAGAGACAGATATGTATCACAAAGGATCCCATACTATAGAATAGGATCCCTATCCATGTAAAACAGAGTTCATCCCTGACCCAATGCAGCAAAACCTTGACAATTGGGTCAGAAATTGTAAATTTTCCGCTTGTCTAGCCCCCATGTCCCTTATGGACAGAAGCCATCAATAAGAAAAGTATTACTCCTCTAACACCCCACATTACAAAACCTTAGGTACCTCGCTACTAACATATCCCCCACCGTATAGACACCCATGATACTCAGGACCCAAATGGTTTGGGGTGTGTGGCTAAACTTGTAAGGACCCTAGTGGTTGTTAGGTTTATAGGTTATTATTAAGCTATCAGACAGTGTTAAAATTAAACCTTTCCTTTAAATAAAGTTGCCTTTAACACCTTATATTGTTAAAAAAAGCAATCATTCTCATTTATGGAACCTTACCAATTCTGATCTATTGCTTTTAAAGTGGGCATTTGTCATTTAATTGATATATACCATAAATGGTTACTCTGGTGTCATGATAAATAATAATTAATCCATCTATAAAGTTAAAAAATAATTTTATGTTATCATAAAATCTACAGTACTCATTTAGTATACTGTATCATTTGTGATATACTCTTCCTTTTATGCAGGTACAGCTCAAGGATACTGGAACATAAAAACAATATTATACCAAATGTCTAAAGATGCTTAATTTAATCACATTTATAATTTCACAATTTTATAAATGTCAGTTCTAGTATGTTTATCATGTCATAGAAATGGAGGTGTTAGATTATTATTATTAGCACGTTCAGCTTTCACATTATAAAAGTCTTAGTTTTCAAGGATAATTGTACCTTGAAGTCCAGATGTTAAGGTATGGTCTTCATAACACTAAGAGTTCTAGATTTCTTTGAACGTGATTGGACATTTATGATCTAAGGTATTAATTAGTTGTGTTTTCTGTTTTGTAAGACAAAAAAATTACTATGTTGTAAAACATTTAAAGCATCTAAGATGTGTGTATATTCATTGAAATCTTGCCACATACTGGTTGATTATCGGAAACTAGGATGTCTCTTTCTTTCACTAAAGCAATGATTTTAATGGTATGTTGTCATTGTTCATAAGAACTGAGTTTCTATCCTCCCATCAAAGAACTTGTCACAGTCCTTTTTTCGCCGATTAACTACCCAGTGCATGCTATCTTGGTACCAATCAAGCTGTGAAATTTTGATTTAACACTAGTTTGTAAATATTACTTTGACCAACTTAGCATTTGCTTTAGTAGCCAGGATGACATCAGTAAAAAGTAAATAAATATACAAATAGACAGTATATTTTAAGTAATGTTTCCTAAATTAATTGTAGAAAATATTTTATTTGAAGGATATGTCATCTTTAAATCATCATCAGTGACATTCCTTGTATTCAGTGTCGACTGTTGCTATGGTCTTGATGTAGCTACATAGTCATCAGAGCTACCCAATGCTTGAGGAGTTTTTCCATATCCTTTTTGTCCCTTTCTGTTTTCATTTATAAAACCAGAATGTTTCAGACAAAGCAGGTGACTGTTTAATGGTGGTTGTATTCCAACAGAGCTCCACTGGCGATCAGTGACTTGCAATTCATTATGTTTGTATCGCATTCTTGAAGTGTGCCTTTCTATCTTTATAACATTTCTTTTGACCTCCACTTGAACTCTGCTGTGCTAGGACAGGGAGCTAATTAATGCATTGCATGGCCATTCCTTCACATAAATAGTTGTTTCCTTTTGCTGTGTTCAGATTAAGTCCTTACAAGTAGTCTCTGCCTTTCACTTAGTCATTGTCTTATGACTTCACTGAGCTTTGTTGCTTAAGTGTGGCTTTCAGGATGTTTTCACTTTGGTTGTGCCATCCTGAATAGGTTTGTGCCTTTGTGTCTGAGCTTATTTGTTCTGCAAACTCATTAGTTCTTGATACTTTTTACACTGGAGCTCTTTGTGCTGCAAGAACCTTTTCAGAGTAGCATAGTCCAGATAATGTGAGTGGTTACTATATCAGTTAATTAGTGAAGAAAGAGAGACTTCTGCAACAGCTAGGTTCACCTCACTCCCTTCTGCATTTATTGTACTTCACAAGAAGAGTACTCGAGAAGTTTTCAGGGACATCCACTACCATGACTTTTGTTCACATAGCAAAATGTGTAGACTGAAGCCAGGGACGGTCTTATTTATGGATGCCATTATGTAGATAAGCAGCATACGTCAAGGAACTGCTTTTCCCTAGAGTAAAAGCTTGTCAGACTAATGGACTGGCGATCATCTAATGAGAAAATATGCACTTTTACATACACTTAGTGCATGAAGTGCCTCACTTGCGCTCCAGAGCTGGAAGAGAAAACAGACTTGTTAAGCACCTTACTAACATCAGAAATGTGCTTAACAAGAATTTCTTAAGCACCTCTAACTGCTCTTGTCAAGTGGTAGAGCAAAGACAGCATCCAGTAGAAATGCAAAGTATTTAATGATTTTGAAACCTGGGAAAATGCTTAGTGCTTTCACACAGACACTATCCACAAGCTAAGTGTACCTTTAACGCAGCAACCAATTTAAATGCTTTTTAAACATGTTATCTGCTTTTTTTTTTTTAAATCTTGTATCCTATGTTCATTTGACAGTGCCAAATGTTTTGAGATTTCAAAGCCTGTTATACTCACTGCTTATACTTGGTAAATGGGAGCAATTGAAGCTCTGTGTACTCATAACTACTTATGTGTTCTCGACCTGGATGTAAAGATGCACCTTTCAAGCTTTGCTCTGCCTCTTTCTCTCAAGGTGAATGTCTTCACATCCTTGATTCAAACTCAACAATTTTGTTATGATTGGAAATTCAGTCATAATCCAGCATGTTATCGTCAACATCCATTCCACAAGTAGACCAGTGTACACCTTCCTACTTTGCTTTTGTTCTGACTATCTTTGTAATGAATGTTTTTTGCCATTCTCATCCATCTGTGTAACTACTTGGACTTAATTATAATGTTATGGCCCATGACACGGCTTCATAGGTTCATAGGTTCATAGGTTCATACTAGGCTATCTGGGGAACTATACCCATTATTTTGCTGTGAGTGACACTGAGGTAATCCCTGGGGTATATCTGCGATCTCCCATCCATTGGTCAAGATTTCTCTTGAACAAGGCCAGCGAGGTGCTCTGCCTCACATGTACCGGGATTCTGTTCCACAGCATAGAGTCTTTGGGTGATGAATCTATAGTCTCCCACCCTTGTGGCTCTGATGGATCTAGATTTTCTGAGGTGAAGCATATTCATCAAATCTGGGTTTGACATGGCCTTGTATGTTAGGCAAAGGTCACCTCTGAGCCTGAATAGAGCTGGAGTTCTTTCAGTCGGGCAGCATAGGATAGATTTTGAGACCCTTTATCCTTTTGGTGAGGAACTTTTGTGGCCTCTCCAGCTGCTGCAAGTGTCGGGTCAGATACATTCCAAATGGGGCATTGTACTCAATCATTGGTCTGATGAGTGATGAGTAAAGGAGACTATAACCTCCCTTGATCTAGATGAGAATCCCTTCATGATAAGGTGGGCAATGTAGAAGGTCTTCCTAACTACTTTAGCTACATGGGTGTCGAATGACAGACTACTATCAACCTGGGTCCCCAGGTCCCTGATAACTTCTTCTGTGCTCAGTGGATTGCCTCCTATTTGGTAGCTAGGGGTAACCTTGTTTTTCCCGAAGGGTGACTATGCATTTTTGGCATTTAACGGCTCTGGCACCAGTTATCCGCTTCTGTGAGACCCTTCTGAAGGATATCTGTGTCAGATGTTTGCAGTCATCTGCAAACTTTGTCAGCCATAACCCTCCTGTGTTTGCTTGTACTTCAGAAAAGTAGATGCCAAACAAGATGTGGGACACCACTTGTGACAGGCTTTGAGTCTGACATGGCGCCAGCAACTCTGACCCTGTGGGTTCTGTCACTCAGCCAGTTTGCAACCCATCTTGTGATGTATGGGTTAACATTTAAGCTGATGAGTTTTTCAATGATAGCCTTAGCCAGATCGAGGTAGGCTGTATGGACTGCCTTTCCTCATCAATGGCTTTGGTGACTGTTTCAAAAGTCAACCAAGTTTAGAAGGCATGATCTGCCTTTGACAAAGCCAAACTGGGTTGGATCCAAAGTCTGCAAATTCCCAATGTCTTTATTTATGAGGTCCATTATGATCCTCTCCATGGCTTTGCAGATAAGGCTTGTCAAGCTAATGGGCGGTGGGACCACAGTTGCAGTGCACCACCAGAGGTAAGACTTTGATTAAACAGCTGTCCTAGCTGTGGGTTTAATTCCTCATTGAGTTAAATGGAGCAGCCGTGGGGACACCATCAGGTCCCATGGATGCTGTGTTTTTGCGGGGCTGCAATCATTTGGTATAGATATCTCTCCTTTGGGGGAGGGGTGAGAAGTTTGCACTGAACCTGTCAGCCAGTATGTTGGCAATGTCTGTAGGATCAGTAATCTTCACATCATTTTGAACTAGTTCTGAGCATATCTGGGAGTTTCCTCCTAGGTTTCTAACATAGCTAAAGAAGGCCTTATGATTGTCTTTTGAGTCTTTAGCTTGCTTTGGATGATTTTATGAGAGCTCTTAGTTTTTACTTATAGTGATCAAGGGTGTCTTACCTTTTAAGGATTTTGCTCTGTCTTGTAGTAGCTTCCTCCAAGAGTCTTTGTTTTGCTTGGGATTGCCTTATCCATGCAGTCCTGCAGGTGCTGGTAGAAGGCATTTGTAAGTGATTCAGCGAGACCACACTAGTCTTTAGAAGTGTGAAGTCGGCTTTGGGAAGTTCTTTACTGTGGTCTTTTTATTTCAGGTGGGGTGGGATGAGGACCTCCAGCGAGATTAGTTTGTGATCTGATCTCACCAGTGATGTTGAACATTGTGCTCCCATGTTCGTGATGATGAGATCAAGTATGTTATCTCCTCTTGTGGGAATGGTGACTAGTTGTTCCATGGCATTTGAGTTTATGAATTCCAGGAACTTTTGGGCTATTGAGTAGTGTTCCCAGTCTATATTTGGGTAATTGAAGTCACCTAGTATGATGGTGTTTGGTGATACATTTATCCCTCTAGTGTTTTCAGGAAGGCCATGTGAGGTTCCTGAGTTTGTGAATGCATCATGCGTTGCCACCAGTCTTGAAGTGTGGGTGTCCTTGATGAATATGGATACAGCATGTCATCCCAGGCAGACAGATACTGATCCCCCTTTGAATGACACCAGTGTAAGCCAATTGTTTTAAGCTAAATCATCTATTCTCTGTATTGTCATTCTTGGTGAAGGAAGGGGTAGGACTGCTCAGGTGTCAGGGTCATACCTGGCCTACATAATCAGAGAGCTATGGAGTCACCAATGACTAGTGTGTCTGGCATTGTGTTTGGCCTTAAGGGCTGTGTGTGCTGACACTCTGACTGTGAGGGAGGTGTTGTTGCAGGTGTGTTGTTCTGAGGTGGTGGTTTTTTTTGGTGGTCTGGTGGCCTCTCTGACTGGTCTTGCCAGTCCTATGTTGAGAGAGCTCAGCCCAGTAGATAGAGAATAGTCTACTTAGAGTCAAGTAGAGATGATCTTTTGTTATAGGATACTGATTATTAGATGAGTAGAGTAGGTCGGGAAGGGAGTTTCAAGGAAAACTGCCTTAAACCACTCCTCTGAGGACCCCTTGACCAAACAAGGAAAATGGAGAAAAAAAAACTGAAGACAAAAGCCCAGGATCAGCAAAAATCTGTCTCTGGAACGCTTAGTTTAGGAAAGTATGGGGAAAGAGGATTTTTTTTTTTTTTTTTTTTTTACAGAAAAGCAGAAAAAACAAGAAAACACAATGAATTTGATTTGAATTATATAAATCTAAAAAAAAGGCACACTTGAGTGTATGTATTAGCCTTACTTTTTAGCAAAAAAAAAAAACTAACAAGTGCAGTAAACAGTTTTAGTTTATAAACACAAAAAACAGAAAAAACTTAAAATAATGACCCAAAATGGCCAATAAACTACAAGTTACTGCCTTAAACCACTCCTCTGAGGACGTACTCCCTACCCCCACTAGTGAGTAAAAAACTACCCTTGACCAAAGAAAAATACTTAAAATCTGGAAAGGTAGTCTTTCTGGTCGGGCTGGAAAAGACAGGAAATGACCCAAAATGGCCTTAAAATCTGGAAAGGTAGTCTTTTCTGTTACTTCATATCAGGTGGATGACTGAAGCTGAGGAATTTAAACGTGTTTTGTTTAATGTCATATATCTAGTTCTGTTGATGTTTGATTATGCATTTATTTTAGATTTACTGCGATTCTTAACTAAGTTTCAGCTTTTTTTAAATAGTAGTGTTGCTCAAACTGTGGAATATGATATAACTTACCATTCTTGGTGCCTTCTTAGGCAGAATGTCTGTAACAACTCTGATGCCAGTCTCTGTTTTTGAGTGGTATATTAAGTAGATGAATGATTTGTAAGTTTTTCCATTATAAGACATTTCCTTTTCTTTTTTGAGAGAAAAGCTCATACGAAGGAGTTTACAGTTAGATGTCTGCTTTGATGAAAGGGAGCACTTTTTTTGTCAAAATTGCTTTTTTTTAATTGTGTAGTCTCACTGCCATTTAACTTACAGTATAGCATAGTGTAGCATATTTGTTCATTCTTGCCTGGCATGGTTGCTGCTGGAGTAATGTTGTTTACAGTCTTGATGTTACAGAACTACTTAAGCTATTTGCAGTTCTTACAATATGGATGACCATTAGTGACCATCTTTATAATAAAAATGCAGTTAAGAATAAGATGCTATAATACTAGCTGAATCTTTAGATTTCAAACATCTTGAGACAGCATGGCACTAGACCTCATTGTAGGAGAACAGCAGGATGTTCCTCTTTCAAAAAGCAGATAAGTTACTGCACAAGACCAGTGCTGCTGTTTGGAAGAATATAGTGATTTCTTTCCATTTGTTTTGTTATAAGCTTTGTCTTCAGATGACATACATTTATTTGATTTGCAGAGTGAAGAGAAGAACCGACAGCTACAGGAATGGTTGGAGGATGCAAAGCAGAAACTACAGCAAACTTTGCAGAAGGCTGAAACGTTGCCTGAAATTGAAGCCCAGCTAGCGCAACGAGTAGCAGCCCTTACCAAGGTATCTTTTTTAGCCAATAATATACATAATATGCCATTTCACATTACAGTTTTATGTGGCTGTACTTTTTTGTTTTCTGTATGATGGAGGTGAAATATTGTTAACAGACTTTTATGCAGGAAAGTTGAAAGTCTTATTCTAGGATACACTGAGATATTATAGCAATAACCCATGCCTGGGTGTGGGTAATGCTGGATTTACCCACGGTTGGTGTGGTTTGGTCACGAGGGTGAAGCCCGAGTGGCCAAACAAAGCCAACCGTGGGTAAATCCAGCATTACCCACACCCAGAAGTGGGTTATTGCTATTATACAGTGACATTATTTAAGTAAAAAAATAATTACTTTTCTTAAATAATGGCATTGTATAATGCCTCCTTGCTGCCCTTCCGCAGCTGTCTGGTATTCTGAGGCAGTTCTGATGTACTGCGCATGCGTATGCCTATGCAGTACATCAGAGCTGTGGGCAAAAGCAATGGAGAAAGCAAGATCTCCGTTGCTTTTTACACACTGTCTCGCTATGTTAAACCCATTTAACATAGCGAGACAGTTTTGAAAAAAGCAACGGAGAAAGCAAGATCTCCGTTGCTTTTTACAAACTGTCTCACTATGTTAAAGGAGTTTGAGATAGCGAGACAGCTTTAAAAAAAGCAACGGAGAATCTCCGTTGCTTTTTTTAAAGCTGTCTCGCTATGTTAAACTCGTTTAACATAGCGAGACAGTATGAAGCAACAGAGATCTTGCGTTCTCCATTGCTTAAAAAAGAGTTAATAGTAATGGAAAAAGTCCGGGCAACCGGACCTTTTTTCCATTACTATAACTGATTTACAACGTGCATGCTGACCAATCAGCGTGCACGTTGTTGAATATTAATGGGGGTTCGTTGTATAATATCTAAGTTGTGCTAGACTGAATGACAGTAGATTGTCTACAGATACTCTAATGTACTCTCACCCCTTAGTCGAAGCTGTGCTACAGTAAGTTCAGACATAATTACCCATTTCATTGGTAGAAATTAAGTTTTGTCTTAACTAACCTTGTTATTGGGTGGTCATTTCTTCAGCAAGGAGTATTTCTAAGCCACACACATATTCTTGGAGGCCTGCTTACCTTACCTTTCACAAGGCAAAATTATATTGGTTTTATAAGCCTTCCTTCCTACCTATTACTACAGTCTGCATTTGGAAATAGTCTGTGCAATTATAAGTCATATTTTTCATATATTTTTTTTTTTGTTAGGAGAGTTTTTCCCTCATTGCATGGTTATACACATACTTTGCTGAATCAAGTAAAACTATATGGAAAAGGTAACCAGTTTTTCCTTTCCTAGTGGCTCTTGGGTTATTTTGAATAATATTGTGTTATGTTTGGCAACATTTCTTAATCATCTGCTAAGCACTGTGCTGGGGCTTTGCCTTTTGTTACTGTCTACTTGGGTAATGTTTCACCAGATAACTTTAATTTTGTTTGTTTATGTGTGTATTTTTATTAGAAAAACATTTAGTAGAAAGAAGAATTGAAAAAGCTTAAAGTAATAGAGGAATATTATGCATTTATTTACTTATTTGCTTACATTATGTTGATGGGGTTAGACCTACTGGGCAGAAGCTCATTTTCAGTGGGGGTCTGAAAGCAGTAGAAAGGTCCAACTACAAATGAATAAACAAGAATTTGAGTAAGAAGTGTATGAATAAATCAAGATCAAGCAGCAAGCTAGGGCAGAAGAAGAGCTTAGACAATATATAGTGCACTTTTAGAAATAATAGAGGTTATAGAATTTAATTGTAGCATAAACAGGAAACAGAAAAATTACACATTGGTTACATCAAGGTTGTGTAACTCATTCTGTAAGATAGGACTCGGTCAGACAAAGTTAAGGCTGTTGTATTATAAACAGGAAATCAAAATATCACAAGTTTGTTATATCAAGGTCAAGCAATTCACTCACTGTAAGAAAATCTATTAAACAGTTTAAAGGTTGTAAATTGGAAAGTGACAGGTGTAATAAGAGTTAAAATACAGATGATAGAATAGTTGTCATGGCTGACATATAAGGTAGATTTAAGGTGTCAGAGGTAATGAAGATAAGATGTAGGTGATAGAATAGTTAGTTTGGTAACAAATCAAACCGTAGCTGTAAATGAAGAAGTCGCTCAGTTGAATGTAGTTGAAACTTTACTGCTAAATGAAGTTTATACAATAAAAACACTCAACTAGAGTTTGCAGTAAAACCACTAAGTTAGAGTTTGATACAATAAAGCCACTAAGAGTTTACAATAAAACCACCAAGTCAAAGTTCACAGTAAAACAATTAAGTTAGAGTTGTATACACTTTATTATATTTCCAGCATTCACCTGTATGACTGATTTGTTTTGATTTTTATTTACATGGCATGGTTTTAAAATGCTAGTGATAATAGTTATTTTGGTGGAAATGTGCAGATAATTCAAGAAGCAGAGATGAACTGAGTCACGAGGTCAATCATGTTGTACTATATTTGGCACAATTTGTAGGTTTGCTGAAAAGAGCTTTGCATGAGTTTTTGAATCCCTCAGAGTCAGTAATTTTCTTTGCTTTGCTTCGCAGTGAATTCCAAGTGTAAGCTAGGAAAATGGAAGGAGCTTGGTCACCCACATTGGAGAAGACATTGACCACTTCCAGGAGATCTTTGTTGAAGATCTGATGGTTCTGGTTGTTTGTTATTTTTGCATGGAATTTAGAGTTGGGCATCTGTTGCTGAAGAGGATTTTATCTTTTTAAAGTTTTTATTGGATTTTCAATTTGTAAAATAATCACAACAATATTTACAGTCAGGAGATTTGTGAACATAATAAATGAAAAAAATTCAACTAAACCTCACACACAAAAGAAGAAACAACAGTTTGCAGGAGTGTCCATTAACCATCAAGTCATTTAAGTTATTATACATTACACTAAATGTAAAATGTAGCTGCTGAGTGAAAGTGTGGTTTAGCTTGGATTTATTAAGGTTACCAGCAGCTGAAAAACTATAAAATAGTTTGGAGAGAAGTAGTGTGTTAGCTAAGGTGATTTCAGATGCAGATGGTAAGCGATTTTTGATAGGTTCAGAATGCCAATTTTTTATGAATTTCTTACACAGTGGCATTTTTGTGATACATGAACATAAATTTATTATCAGTAGTCATACCCAAGCATTTGTAATGATCTAATCCCTGAATGACACAATTAATTATTATGACTAAGTGAGGAGATAATGCAGTGTCCTTGATTTTGGCTTTCTTCTCTTTAAGGATGAACTTTGAGTCATTTAACCAAGATAGTAATGTGTCTGTTGAGTGTTTCATATGGGTCAGAACTGTAGTTAGGTTATGAGAACTACACAAGACTGTAGACTGTTCTGCTTATTTAGGAGTTTAGGGTTGTTTGTAGAAGCAGATCATGAACCACCGAACTACAGTATGGGTGTTGCATAATTTAAGAAGTCTTGGCAGTAATATGTTACAATGACTAAGTTAAAAGCTTTTGAGAAGTCTATGAATGGTCAGGCTATTACATCACCTTTGTTGCATTCAGTTGCTACATAGTACAATATTTCCACTAATGCTATTTGCGTGCAATGATCAGGTCAAAATATACAGTGAGGCAGTGATTTTATTATGCTGGTTAGGATAGCTAATTAGTTGGATGTGAACTACCCTTTACAGAGGAGGCTAAGGACAGGTATGTGACTGTATTTTTCAGGTTTAGATTTATCACCTTCTTAATAGTCTGGAGAAGTGAACATGAAAAGAGAATGTAGGTGAAGCCTAACTTCATATAAATGACTTAATGTGACAGTAATAATAAGTGCAGATGAAACAGAAAGCAGACCTATTACTTTTACTGACTATCAGATGGAACAACTTTACATCCATCATTATCTTTGCTAAAGAGAGTCATCAGACAAATGCCCACTGTGTGGGACAGTGGCAGCAGATGACTTTAAAGCAAAGGAGGGCATCAAGAAGCAACCAAATGGATGGGACTAACTGGCATAGTGCAGGTCTATATTATGGCAGATTATTGACTGTCTAACTCTCATCTGATTAGCATCTGTGTTCACTCGCCTTCATCCACAAACTGCTGGAAGTTATAGTTCAGTATAGCCACTTTATTGACTATGTGTGCCTCACATGTCTGTTTGTGATCAAATAAAATAAAAATAATGGCCACAGTAATGAATTTCAGCTTGTTTTATTCAAACTCATACTAACCGTGTCAAGCCAAATTGGCAACTGTTTAATTGTGATGAAGTGACAGCAGGGATCAGTCAGTTTCATACACAAACTGCCTCTTTTGCAATAATTTCACCCAATGTCTGTGACGGTATATACCTGCGATATCTGATTGTGATCAAATGAAAGAATAAATACAGGCAGGGAAGATGGTCATACCCATCCTGAGGGTGGAGTTTGAAGCTTGAAGTGATTCCAGAGATGAGAGAACGTGAGATGAGCAGAGTGGTGAAATGCCCTAGGGCCAAGGGGAGGCACTTCTCCAATGTGTGCCTTATTCCATTACCAGCAAAAAAAGATGTCACCACTCCAGAATGGGTGTGGACAGGAATAACAGAAGCTTCATGAATGATGCTGCATGAGCCAGTCGCTGCTCTATTCCCCTTCCCACTCTGCTAGTGGTCCTTAAACCAGAGGCATAGTACTTGTTTCAAGTTGCTGTCAACATTCCCTTCCACCAGTGGTCCCCAAAAGAGGGGGTAGTATTGAGGTTGGGAGTTGGAGCAATTTGAGTGCTGCTGGGCAGTTAATGTTCAGAGCTGCAGCCTCTCCCCATCTCCAAAAAAAAAAAGGTTCCACATAGTGACTACTTGACATAGACAGGGGTGTGCAATCACCAAAAGATCAGCAGCTTAAAGGCAGACAGTTCTCAACTCAAATTTATTTTATCATGCACAAGTTAACTGGCAGTTGTCACACCAGTTTAGCAAACAGCTTTGTAGCAAGAGTGTCTTGACTCACTTCTCTAAGGGCTCCTTTCATTTACCAAAACAAACTAAACAGTAAATCCCAACATATACTTGCTTTAAAACAACAGAATCCTCCATGGGGAACTTGAAATCCTGTAGGACTGCAAACACAAATATCCATACTAGCCTGTCAAAATCTTTTTGGCACTGAAACCCAAAAACAGCAGTGCAGCGACTAAGCTTTTAACTCTGCCCATTATCTTGAAGATATGATGTACAAAATTCCTTGGCTAAATCTGCATGTTAAAGCCGACTGATCCCTGTGCACCACATGAAGGGTCATCCGCTTCATTTGTTAGCCCAAATCTTCACAAAAATTTTAAAGTCAGTGTTAAATAACAAAATGGGGTAATATCAAGATGGATCTTTCCATGGGCTCATGTAACTTTGTATCTGCCACTGCACATCAATGTTTAAATGGTTTCAGGCAGATATTGGATGCCTATAATTTTGGGGAAAAAAACAGTCTTAAAAATATTACAACATTGGGCAGACGAGTTCTCTGAACTTCCACAGATGAACCTTTGGGGATGGCTGAGCTTCATGATCAGTATCTTACTTGGAACCCACACCCCTGAAACAGAGAATAAATAATGCAGTCTGTGCTGCTATAGCAAAGAAAACTGAAGTGGGTACATCCATTTATCAAACAACTCAATACTGCCATCATCTTGAGTCACATCCTCATCACTAACTGTCACCGAAATAGGGAAAGGATGCTCATCAATCAATCCCCCTTTCCCTATTTTCTACATGGGGTTAGGGTGTTTTGTCAGCTGTAGTCATGTCTCTCAATTTAGTGTCCTACCTTCTTTGATAGTCATGACTGACTGTTGCAGATCTTCTCTTAAACAATCTGTCCATCTCTTTGCTAGATGCTGTCCTTTCCTCTTGCCTTCTTCCTGTCTGTTCCAAATCTTCTTCACCATATTTTCTTCTACTTTTCTGCATGTGCATATATACATGTAACTATTTCAAGCATGAGCATTAATGCCCTTCTAGCCTGCCAATATACCAAAACACTTGTTCCCATAATAAGTGTCCAGGCTGTTCTTAAAGAATATCTAAACTGGTATTTGTTAATCGGTTCCATGCATCAGATGTTCTCTCAGAGAACCAATTGCTGTACTTCTCATTCCTACAGAATCTTCTGCATAGGTTGTCTGATGATTCTCTACTACTTTTTGATAACCCCAAACATTCCCAGAGGTAGTTGTCTCTTAAGTGCCCTATGTACCTGATTAAGGTCTCCTCTAAATATCTATATGAAACACTATACATGTTCACATATTTTAGGCTTTCATAATGACTTAAATTTTCATATCCGTGGATGTCATTGATATATTTCCTCTGTATTCTTTCCAGTTTACTCATGCTTGTTTTTTGTAAGATTTCCATATTATTATTCCATACTTAGGGTTAGGTGTAATGTAACTAACAAACAACATCTTCATCATTTCTGATTTCCTAGATTTTATAAATATTTTATACAACCTGTAATTCCTTAACTATCATTAAATAAATTGGTTGATATGATTAGAAAAACTCAAAGCTGGATCTACCCATATACCCAGGTCCTTAAATGAATTTACAGTTTTAATCACTGTGTTGCTGACATTCCTTATGAAGGGTGTCTGACTATCTTCTGTTTTTTTCTGTCTGCCTTGCAACGTGATAAAGTTTCTTTGCACCATCTACTGAATCACTTTCTAGAAGCTGGTAGAGTGCCTCATGAGGAGTGAAAGGGGGCTTCCCCCTTGCAGTAAAAATGTATTCAGTATTTTGAATTTTCACTCTTTTGGGATTCTGTCTTTTGGTTTGTCAGTCTTCTGAAGTAGACCTACAAGAATTTGTTTGAAATCAAACATATATGCACAATTCAGTATCTTACAGTAATTATAGCAAAAATTTAAATACAACATTGTGAATGGTACTTCATCATCATGTACAAACCAAAAAACATCACTTCTTAACATGATCTAGAATGTTCACTTTTCTTAGCTATAGGGCATAACACACCGACAAGCCACCTAACACCTATTACCTATGTTAAAATGCTTTACAATTTATTGCCAGCCTTCAACAATGGCATGCCTTTATCCCATTTGTCACAGTTATCCCACTGATGTACTTATTTGATCTTTTTTCATTATTTTCCTTTGTTGCAATAAAAGATGCACAGATTTCTACTGGAAAAATAGTTATTTTCTTAACAATTTAAAATATATTTTGGATATTATAACGTTACATTAGGAGGAATATACAAATCTACAATGCTAGACCTTGCCATTGATCATAAAACCTTGCAAACTAGTCTATAGTTAACTTTATGCCTGTCTTGTAATACTTCCCATGATAACATCTTTGCTGAAAATCTATTCAATTGATCCAGCCACTCACTCATGTAAGGTTAAAAAAATACAACTATCATCATGCCTAGATTGCAGTCTTCATTTTTCATTGTGAAATGCTCAGTCATATAAAATAATAGGGCAATGCTGACATTTGTTACAGTATTCTTTTTTAAAACAATATACATATTTATTAAATTATCACTTATGACATAAATAATCAATAGTGCATAACATACTCACTAGCCATCTAACACCCATTACTTTTATATAAATGAAAACAAACCATATTGACATAATCTTAGCTGCAAGCATTTTATATCACAAACCATAGTGACATAATTTTAGCTGCAAACATTATACATCACTTATCTAGCCAATCATTGTCAGTCAGACATTACATAGCTCATTCAAATCCTCCATTTTTAAACATCATTCCAACTCTGTATGTATTATTCCCACAATTCCCATTTTTTATATGTAATTTGCTCCCACCCTTTTCTTAAATGTTGTTATTGATTTTACAAAATGAATGTAATTTTCATAACTTTGCAATATAAAACATAATTTACACTAAACGTCCCAATTCCAGTTGTTTTATTTCAGTTACTATATTCACTACTTCTAATGTATTCTTGATATTGCCCTGCATCTTTATACCCTCAGACAGTATTGGTATCAGTATAACTATAATACAGTCCCTGTTTAACTTCCCATATTATTACTGCTAGAAGGATTTTTTTTACTCTGAATAACCTTGCATCAGAGATTCCTTTCCATCTCATAATGAAAATCTGCAATAAATTCCTTGTTAATAAACTGAAATTTACAATGTATAAAAGCACAGTTTAAAGGCATTCAAAATATTAATTACTGAGGTCATCATAGGGCTTTAGTAGATATGAATTCACTTTGTACCTCCATGCTTAATCATTACCAATATTATTATAATCTTTGTACCTCTGTATAGCAAGCTTTATCAACTTCCTGCTAACAGGGACAAGTCTTCTCAAAGACATTTACTCAATATTACGTGCACATAATATAAATCTTTCACAAATTTTGTCCTTTGAAAAATGTAAAGATGGAGAGATTGCCGGTTGTCTGAATTGCTAAGCTTGCTGAAGTAGGGAAACAACCATGTCGTGTCACCTAAGGATGGTGTTGTGTCCTGATGACTTCAACCCCTTGCAGAAGTGAAAAACAGTTAAGTGCTGACTCCCGTTGTCCCATGTTTAGGATATTACTGAGCATGTGCAAGAAAGAGGGAGAGAAAAAGTAAAAACACTATACACACCAACCCTTAATATGACTGGAGTAAGTCCAAGGGAGGATTCAGTAAATCTAGCAATCAAAGTGAGGCACTGGGATCAACTTATGGTCACCTGGGTGGCTTAAAAATAAACTTCTTATGTATAGCAATCCAGATATTGTACAATAGTACAGAAAGGCCATATTCCTCAGCCTTGCTGTTATCGCATTCTCACACCAATACTGTTGATCAGCTGATGTGTCAACCAAAAGGAGTACACAGAAAAGTTGTTGACAAAAGCAAAATGTGTGAAATAATCTTATATATGTATATGGATATGTATGTGTGTGTGAGTATTTATATATATATATATGGATCTACTTTGTTTGATAGAAAACACATTTCACTGAAACTCATTTCGTTGAAGCCTCATATCACTGAAAATGAATTGCCTGAGCACAATTCACTGAAAGCTCACTTCAGTGAAAACTCATTTGACTGAAACTCATTTCATCTAAAAAGGTATATGCCCTATTCCCCACTGTAGTGCGATCCTGGAGTTAGTATATATAGTAAAGGGGTGTGTGGGGGGCACAGTCCCCCCACATTGGGGGGTGTGGTGGACGTAGCCCCCCCACCTATTTTAAATGTTGTAAACCATAGACATGGATACTTACAAGTTGAATGAATGAATAACTCTTTCCAGAAGATAATATATACCCAAACTATGTGGGGGGGACTATGTCCCCCACAACCCCCAGTGTGGGGAGCTGTTCCCCCCACACCCCCCTTACTATATATACTAACTCCAGGATCGCAATACAGTGGGGAACAGGGCACTTCCCACAAACTATATTACTCTTCTCCAAGTATAAGCTGGGGAGGTTTCCCCCCTGCGCCCCCCACACTCCCTGCTACTTAAATATTTCAACTCCGAGACTGCACTTAGTGTAGTGAAGTGCAATCTTGGAGTTGATATGTGTAAGTAGCAAAGGGTGTGGGAGGTGAAGGGGGGCTTGACCCTCTGAGTATAATTGAAGGGTAATATGTTTCTGTATGTACTTTTGCTGGAATATAGTAGGTGTTGGTATCCTTTTTGTTTTCAGTATTTTGAGTTTTACGTGTTTTGAACTTCTGAGATTTTGATCTTCAGGATTTTGGACTTTCAGGATTCTGTAGTGCTCCCATATATCATGTGTATATATATATATATATATATATATATATATATATATATATATATATATATATATATAGTTTCAAAAATCCATGCAGTCAAAGAATCACACTTGGAGAAAATGTACAGAAAGGAAAAAAGCAAGACAAAGGCAACCACCAGGCTATCATAAAACCTTTTTTAATGAAAATAATAAATAAAAGATAAGAACATTAAAACGGCAGGATAAGTGCTTTTGGGTTAAACCCTTCTTCAAATCTGCCATTACAGAATTAAACAAAATATTTGTATTTGAGATGTAACAAATCAGATGTCTCCTTTCAGACACTGCCTCTAATTTATCCAGTCGATATCTTCTATGCAATCTACACCTCTTCAAAGCAGATAGGTTCAGATTTTAACAGACATGCAGTAGAATTAGGTTTAAGGAGTAGATTTGTATTGAGACCAGGAGTACGGTATGCCTGTAGTTCTGCTATCCATCTAATTTCACATTGCTCAGTTTGTGTTGTAAAATCACCACCTTGAACATTTTCTTTTACTACTTGCAAAACCACGTGCTCTGGATTTTCTGAAATATGTTTGCACAATGGGCTCCTCAAATCTCCTAACTGAGTATCACTAATATGCTTGGAAATGCATTCCTTTAGCTGTCTGTTGGTTTTACGAAAATAAAAACTTTTACAGGAGACACATTTTACTACGTATATCAAATGCGGTGTCTTTTTTCAAGTTGAACTGAGAACTCTTTGAAGTTTGGATAAGAGCACTCAAGATTTATTTATTTGTTAACTTTCCCATTGTTCCTAGTTTGAATGGACTTCCAAAAATACATAAATCAATGGACAATCCACCGATACACCTCATTGTATCAGGCAATGGGTGGATGACTGAACCCTTGTCTATATATATTGAACATCAACTCAAGTTTTAGCTAAAGCACCTGCTGTGATAAAAGAAATGAAGGACTTTGTATATATGTTGCTAAGTGAAGAAAAAAGCACCAGTATGGAAACACAGCACTCACAGTTCAAAATATCCCCAGGTTGAAAAGGCAGCAAACAACAGACAGCAGGTAAAATAAATCCAAGTTTAATGCATATACAAACTGGTAAACCCTTTCGCTATAGAATCATAGCTTCTTCAGACCCTAATGTAACAACATCTTTACTAAACATTTATGTAACACTGTCATAATACACAGACCAGTCAAGTGCTAGAACTAATAAAACAATTAAAATAGTTAAATCTGAACTTACTAAAAAAGTGAACCCAGCAAAAGGAAATAGACCATGCTTTTTCCTTTTCCTTCTGGCTTTTAAAACAGGTTTCAAAGGTACAAATTTATTTAAACCTTGCTTCACATCTTTCTATTTCCCTTTCAATGTTACCCGACCTAGAATTCTCATATAGAATGTCTAACGCAGTAGAAGAAAACCTATGTGCATTACTTTGCATCTGAACACTTTTAGCTAAGGCATTGACAGTGTTACCTTTATTTATACAATATATATTATATACATACATGCACGTGCATACAAGTATATTTTAATTATCGAAATGCAAAGGCATGGAAACTGAAGTGATGAAGTGATTGATGCTAGCTTTTTGAAATTCAACACATCAAAAAATTCAAAACATCTGAAATAAAATTGGTTGTGATTGGAACACCAAAACCCCATCACACATTCATGTCAAATTTGTCTGAATAGTGGTAGTGTTACAGAAAGGATTTTTGAAAGATAATGTGCAACAATAAGGCTACCAGGTATTAGTAAGGTGGACACAGGGATTTGCCCCCTGCCCGCCTTTATAATACCTGCACTTTACCTTTCATTAACACTGCCACTAATCTAGACAGCATGGCTTGCCCCCCCCCTTACATGTAGTGTAGGGTTGTGTGGTTTGTGTGTTGTGGGTAGAATGTTGTGTGTGTTATGTGGTGTATGTATTTTTGTGATTGTGTGAGTCATGATTGTGGGTTTCGGGATTGTGAATGGTTCGGCTTTTTAGTTTCGAAATACTGAAATTCGAGATTTCAGTATTTCAAGATTATGAAGTGGAACCATATATATATATATATATATATATATATATATATATATATATATACCTATATGGATCTACTGCCAATGAATGAAAGTACGAGCCACCAAATTTAACTTGCCCGACCTTAATCCATCAAAACTCCACTTAAACGAACCAACGGATTGCTGAATACCTTTCACAGGGAAAGGATCCACTTGACCACCATGGAAACCAAATGAAACGGAAAACAAATAAACCCACCAAAGTAGGGGGCTTCACTTCCCACACCCCCCATGTGGGGAGCTTCTTCCCCTACTTTAATATACCAATTCTGGATTTGCACTACACAGGGAGAGGCCACAGTTCACCATGGTGGTCAAGTGGTTCCTTTCCCTGTGAAATGTATTCGGCAGTCCGGTGTTTAGTTTAAGTGGAGTTTCGGTGAATTAAGGTCGGGTAAGTTAAATTCTGTGGCTCATACATTCGTTCAATAAAGTAGATCCATGTGTGTGTGTGTGTGTGTGTGTGTGTGTGTGTGTGTCTGTATATACACAGTTAGACAATGGAGGCTGAGGGAATCAAATCCTGTTCTTCAAGATTTGATTCCTTTAGCCTCCATTGCCTAACTCTGTGCCTCTGAGCAACTTTCTTAACCAGACACCGCTCCTAGGCTGAGTCTGAAAAAGGTCCTTGAAGATCAGCAGTGTGCTCCGGTAAACAAACATAAATAAATATATGTAATTATGTATGCCCTTTGCAGCAGCAACAGAATTTTATTTTCCCTAACTATGATATGCTTCATACTTGCAAATAATGCAGTGCAAAAACAAAGTCCTTTCTTCACGTCAGGGAGATCACAGTGCTGGTAATATTATGTGTGTTTGTACAGCTGCATATATAAAGAGAGATGTACAAGATGTACAAGAATGCAGAACTCCTATGTTTCTTTCATAGCAACCCCAAGTTCAAATTTATTATAGCACTTATTTCCTAAGCAGTTAAGTACATATCAAAGAGGTCTGCCCCAATTTATCAAAACCCTCATGGACAAGACCATACAGTTGCCAGTTTAGTTTGTTGAACTGTTTTTCCTTAGATTGCAGTACAGTAGTGATAAGGGAATTTGTTCTTTTCCCTACTGTAGTACGATCTCACAGCTAGTATAAATAATTA
Source organism: Protopterus annectens (assembly GCF_019279795.1). Lineage (NCBI taxonomy): Eukaryota > Metazoa > Chordata > Ceratodontiformes > Protopteridae > Protopterus > Protopterus annectens. Next base: position 738,858,993 of record NC_056743.1, read on the forward strand.
GCTGGGGGGCTTTTTCTCCTGCAAAAACATTATTTGTGTTGTTGGCAAGTGTTGTGTGGCTTTATGTTAGTTTTTCAATTTACTGCTTTGTTGACCATATCGTCTGTAATATGTGGGTTTTGACAATGTGTTTTTTTGATAAGTTGATGTAGATGCAATCAAAGTGAAGCAAGATATAAATTTTACAATGGCCTTAAAGAAAAACATATTACAAACAATGTAAGGGAATTTATGGGTAAGCACTCTAAATACTCTATTAACAAGATATCAGCAAAGCACTGCAGCTCTGTAGAGCAGGTGTATAAAGCCCTGACTACAACTCACATGACTTGAAATCAATTAGGAGCTTGAGAAGCTAGACGGACCACGTGTGATGCGTGAGAGAAATGAGATTTATGTCAGTTCTTGCCTGGAAGAGAGGGTTGTGGTTGTTCCTCCTCCTTTGCTGACCTAACTCTGATGGGTGGGGCCATTCATCACTCTCCTTGAGAATATGTTAAGGCAGAAGGGAAGGGACATAGGTGGAAAACTGGATGGGTGCGCCGGGCACACCCAAATTAGTACTGGTAGCCCTCAAAGAAGCATGTCAAGAGGTTGGCTTGCTTCAGTATTGGGGGCAATAGGCAAACCTATCTGTAGTGCTGTAGAATCTAATACCACCAGGTGTAGGGTTGAGGCTGCATAACAAAAAATGCCCAAATGGCTGCCTGAATGACAGCTCCTCCACTGGCTGTAACCTCACGTGGAATGAATGGGCCGGGAACAGCTGTCCATGTATAAGGAACAAATAAGGCAGTAGATCTCCGGAAAATGATGATCAGCCAGCAGTGGGACCCTTAAAAAAATGTATAAAAATGCTTATGTTTTCTGCTGCCACAAAATGTGTGTCTTGCAGTTATTTTTATGTAAATTTACATAGTTCAGATTTCTTTAAAATGATATAACTCATGTAATGCTGCTTGAGCTAGCAGCTAAAGTCCGCCTTTGCTTATATTTTTTTCATGTTCATTCTATATTTTTAATTTTTGTGAAATGTTATTTATGTAAATTTTTTCCTTAATTCTGTTTACATTTTTTTGGAGCTTTTCTCCCCAGGCCTCCACTGAAAATGGGCACTTAATGGCCAAGTGGACTATCCCAGTAAATAAATGTCAACAAATACATAAAAATGTATATATGTAAACAAAACAGTTTGAAACAGAATGCCCACTGAGGGCACACAGAAAATGTCCCAAATCAGTTTGTACTGGAGAATGTCCACCCAAGTGCTCCAAGCAAATAACTCACAGTGGGCAAGAAGTCCACAGCCACCAAAACCACACAGTGGCAAAATTCTTCACAGTCCACTGTTTTGTACAAAAGCTGGAGCTTGTACAGGGAGTCAGCATCTCAGGAGATCATTCAAAAAGAAAAAGTAAATAAATGTTCAAAATGGAATTTCATGAAAAAAGCAGGAAGTATGTGACTGTGCATCTTTCTACTATGCATACTGAAATTCTTAACTTCTAACAGTTTTTGAAGCCTCAAACCTTAAAACTGGATGCGTTATTCACCTAAGTTGATTTGTAATTTATGCTATTTTCATAAGTAATTCAGTGTGATCAAGCAGTCTGCATATATTTTCTTAGTAATTTTGTACAGAGATATTTATTTGATGTTTTCATATTTGACTCTGTCAGAAGTTGTTCTTTGCTACTGTATACAGTACTGTGTATACGTGTCTAGGGATTCCAGTATGTTAGCAGCATGGCTGATACTTCCACACATCTAGCATGATATTCTCACATATTGTAGGATGCTTGCTAATGAGCAAAAGGATAAGATAGAAGTGCTTCAGAAATAGAAAGTTACAACTGACTGCTTCTAAAAATAAGTGTTATTTTCCAGTCTGGCTGTGTTATATTCACCAGCTCTTTATAAAGTTCCTGCAGCTGTTGTGATAATTTAGAAAATGAAATTTGTAGAGATTATACTCCGGTTTACTCCTTCATTCCTGATACGGTCTGACTATACTCATGATTACACTCACTGCCCCTGGCATTCCCGTTCTCATTATACTGTTGAGAGATTTTTTTGATGTTTGGTATTGCAATAAAGACAAGGCAAAGGCAGTCCAGAGTACAGATTTCTTTGATAATTAGACAAAATTATTAAAAAGGTAGCTTTTTAACAAAACATTTCAGTCTTCTACTAGCAATCAGTTTGGCACCACAAAGAGAAGACAGTTCCAGTAGATATGTAAGATGCCGGAAGATTGTTTAACCTTATTATACATTTTCTCATGACATCATAAAGCCTATTCGAAATGTTTTTATGACAAATGCTTGAAACCTGAAAATTTTAGTCCTTTGTTAAAATAATGATATGAGCTGACCATGAATACTGAAGGAATTTGTACAACACTGTCCATCCCATTAACAATTCTGTTTAATATGTCATGAGAGGGTGTCATATGATGCTTCTCTTTCACAGTAATGGTGTGAAGGAAAAAACATGTTAAGACAATTCAGTAATGGGAAAATGAGCCTTTGCTAAAGGAAATGTTATTGACTATATTAAATTCCATTTGGCTTTAAGGTTGTCTGTAGCATGGATTCAGATGGAAGTTAAAGCACATTGAGCTAATATCTGCGCATGCATAATCAAATAACTAGATATTTGAGCTCTTGACATAACAGAAGATTATCAAAACATTAAGTACGGTATTCTTCATCTCTGCAAAGAAGACCTGAGTGAGAAAGCTCCATAATTTACATGTGACTGTGAATTTAGAAACATATTTGAATTGGAATTTGACTACTGCATAGGTGTTTATAGGTTCATAAGTGTTTACTAGGCTAACGACCACAAAGGTCTTGCCATGCATCCCAAATCTCTGACAAGGTCTGATACCTTTGATAAGTATAAACATGGGCCTGAGAGATGAACGATTTACAGCTTACCTCGGTCAATTAGAGAGACAGGTGTCAAACCAGGGATGGATTTTCCCATCTAATTGTCCAAGTTGCATTTGAATTGGGTTAGAGAGGAACTCTGCTTCACATGGATGGGGAGCCTGTTCTATAGACGGGGTAGTCTGTTGGATATATACCTCTCTCTCCAGCAGGTCCTATTTATATCACAGGCAAGGTTTAATGTACGACATGTAGTGATTATAAAAGAAGTCTGGAGTCGTCTTCTGTTATACATTTTTAATTTAGTAATGAAAGAAGGGATGGTCTTATTTATTTGCTACTGCAGTAAGGCAGACACTTCAGAAAAGGAAACGGAATTAGAAGCTAGCTGAGAAAAGTCACTTGCCCAGCAGTGGAGTGTCATCTTTAGAGGACAAACTGCCAGGTAGTACACTTGCTCTATAAGAGATAAGTCACTTGTTTTTATGTTCCAGGAGATGAGAGTATAGCCTACTTGTATATTTAATTAAAAAAAAGGAAAACAGCTCAGCTCACATTAAATTCATTAGATGAGGATTTTATTGTTTTTATGTATGTATGTGTATATTTATGTAGTTGTTTGTTTGTCTGTTATACTCCCCCCACCAGCTATGTTTTTGTTCTCATTTCTGCTTGCAGTACCCCTACCTAACCATTCTCTGCAAGGGTCCCTGTTTTGGGAGAAAGATAGTAAGCTTACAAGTGTTTCTATCCCCACCAGACTAAAGAGCAGAACAGCACAAGTTGGGACCATGAAACTGGTTATTTGAGGTGTTTTGCTTCTAAACATCCTGTTAATACTTCAAGAAGGCATACAGTGCCTGGTTTACGGGTCAGGTTTCTGATTTTTGAGTAATACATACTTGTGTTTGACACCCTTTGTAAGTGGAAGCTTTATGTACAATTTCTAGCTTCTACTGGGGACTGCTGTCGTAATGTGCACCTCAAGTGGCATGCATCCCTAGTAGGTAAAGCTCATAGGTAAGTACTAGTCTTGCTGCCCTTGCAGACCACTTTAAGGCTAGACAATTTCTCTTTCAAAGGTGAGAATCAAACTCTGTGTCTGTGAGGTTAACACATTAGCCGTTATGCCAATCCCCAACCCATTCTTTCCCATTGCGGGGGGTTAGCAGGCATAGCCTGATTATTCCTCCATTTGTCAACTAGCTCTTCAAATGGCCAGACTTCTAATTGACCATGTATCTTCTGGGTCACAGGTATGGCTCTAGTCCTGCATGACATAGAGCTGGCTTGATAAATATACATTTACTGCAGATTTTGCCAAACAAATACCTAGTACCTCAGTCCAGTTTGTCTTCCAAGGAGAAAAATCTGCAAACCTTTAAGTGAATGGATATGTACCTGCATGTATAAGCCATTTATTCACAGTTTACTGTTATTTCAAATGAACATTAGTAAGCATTCAGTTTTGTACTTTATTGTAATTTTTTTTATTATGTCATTATTTTGTACTTCATTGTCAGAATACCCTCATAACCTCCTTCTCTCCCAACTTCAAATAATTCATTCTATTTCTTTATCAACCCACTTTCTGCCCCAGTATTTCATCTATCAACTCCCTCTACATACCTATTAGAACTCTGCTAAGCTCTGAACAACATCTCCTGACTATTCTCAAGCCTAAGACCAATATAGGAAAAAAAAAACCCTCTAACTCTTACCCTGTTGAGAAATGGAATAAACTGCCTTTAGACCTCTGTTACATAAGATCCAAATCACTTTTCAGGAAGGCAGTAAAATTCACTTAAAGGAAAATAAATTATGTTTGTGCTGTCTTCCCCCTAGTTGAGTCATCTCCCAAGGTATCCTATTCTCCTATCTGGCTTCTATTTTTGTGTAACTCTACCTTTCTCCTTATTTCCCTCTCTTTTACAACACTGATACTCATCTTTCCTTCCTCTCTCCTTCTAATATGCACTTTTTAAAATTCTTTTCACACTAGACCTACTCTTTTCCTACTCACAGCCAGTCTAACTTTTCTGTATAATTCTTTCAAAAGTTAATGTCTGTCTTTATTGTTTGTTGTTTGTGTCCTCTGTATCTCCTCATGCTGAAAGGTATATTCATATTGCTTTATATTTTAAACTTGCTATTACTTATGTTTATGTAATTTTTTGGTTCATCTTATGTTAAATTAATTGTATGGTAAATTAATTGTATGTTTTTCTGTGGAGCTTTTCTCCCTGGGTCTCCCCTGAAAAAAGGGCTTTGTCCCAGTTGGACTAACCCGGTCAACAAATGTCAAAGAAATAATTGTTCATAGAACTGACCCTTAAACATTTACTGTAGGCATAACTGTGTTATTTTTTTATTTTTATATATCATTTAGTTGAATTTTCTGGCTGGATTGAGGCCCGCATTCATTGGAGGCTGGGAATTCTGTTTGGTTAAGTGACTTAATCAGGGTCTCAGCAGGCAAAAAGTGACTGAGGAGATCGTACCCAGGGTTGCAGGATGAGTCTTTTCGTACATTTCATAGTCTTAGCCTTCTGCACTTAGCTGCTATTTGGAATGCTTGATAATTCATATTTGTAATTATAAAGAATTGTAAGTAAATGGCATGGGTCCTCAGCTGCATGCATTTGAAATGTTATTTTTGCTCCTTAGAGCACATTTGGTTTGAGGTTACCAGGGGTTGGTTTGGTAAAACTTGAGTAGGTGTATAGAAATCTGTACATGTGCAACTTTATTTAGGGTTTATTCTTACCTTCCATTACTTATTTCCATTTGTTGACCAGGGGTAGTCCAAGTAAGTGAAAATCCCGTTTTCAGCGCAGGCCTAGGGAGAAAGTCTCCACAGTTATTCAACAGCTGTAAAACTAAAATCAAGTAAACATGGACATTCTTGAATGCATATACAAAACAATTACAAAATACTTATGTGAATAAATAGAAAAACATCAACAATGAAGGTTACAAATAAATCCACTGACAATATATGACAACAGTTAAATATAATGTTAAGAATTTAGACCGTATAGCTGAGGTTGAGGAAGAGTGGGAGAGACTTGAATGTATAGGATTTGTAGATATGAGGGGTGGCGATTAAATTTAGGTACAAAGACTGGTGCAAGACATTGTAGAGTGTACTGCAATGTCGTGTTTACTCTTATGTCTGAAGTCTAGGGGAATGCAATTCCACTGCTTGGAAACACAATCACCCTGGTGTTTATTTGATTTGACAGCTTCTAGGAGGTTTGTAGGGAAGTTAGAGATAGGTGAGCATCTGCTGTGTTCATACACAACTTTAAGTGAGGTTTTTAATTAGTTAAATGTTAAAAGGCAGTTCAGCTATATCCAGTTAATTTTATGAAGTGCATTACAAGAATGAGTTTTGTCGGGCCATTAACAGCATATTTTGCAGTGTTATTGTATGTCTGTTTTAACTTTCCTAGGTGAGTTTTTGGAATATTAGTAAGGATAGAGGATGCCTAAAGTAACGTAGGTAGTAACAGAGTTTGTGCTTCATGTAGTTGTGATGTTAGTTTTAGGTAAAGTTTTGATCTGCATAACATGCCCAGCAATTATATGTGGCTTGTTTCACACTTCATCAGCATTTTACTAATTTTGTGCATTAGAGTGTACTAGTGCTGAGTTAAAAGTCCTGTATTGTGATGTAATAATTTTGCATCTTAAACTGGTCTGGCTGGTTGTCCCCTTGTGAGAGAAGAGACTGTACTGCTATTTCCGGTAAAATTACACATAACTTCCTTGTTAATGGGCTTCTCTACTAACCCACTCATTTAGGCTCACAAGTGGTGGCATATCTGTCTTTATCCAAAACATCAACACCTCTTGACTAAGCGACTAGGACAAGGACCTTGAACTCTTTCATATCCTAATATCAACAAATAAGACCTCATAACATATCCTGGGAAAAGCCAGAACCTTTCTTTGAATCCTGCCATGTTTAACCATATGCTAATTTTTTGAGGGCTACAAGATTATGCCCAGGTTTGGGGAAATTTTTTAGAAATTACAAACTGATTGCTACAACGATGTCCTTCAAGAATGCAACTGCAGTCATAACATGTGGGTTGTCCTGCCTCAGGCAGCCCTCGGTCGGCCGGATTCCAAAGTCTGGGTCCGACGTCGGCTGATGTCGCATTTTTCTCCGACGTCAGAGCGGCTGGAGTACATAAGCATCAGCCGACGCCATTTTCTTCAGTCTTTCTTGCCGCGCGGTGCCCGAAGCAGAAGCAGTTCGCAAGTGCCGGTCGGTCAGCTCCTGTATTCTACAATACCGAAGTCATCAAAAAAGCTAAGTACCCCGTTGGGGACCTTTTCTTGCCTCAGCCGATGTCAGAAATTACTGAAAAAGTTAATAATTGTCTTTCTTGTGGTAAACAAATACCTCATAAGGATTTCCATTCTCACTGCCTCCCTTGCCTGGGCCCAGACCACGACGTCTCGGCCTGTGTAGCCTGTGCTCGCTTCAACAAGCGCACTCTCAGGCGCCGGGCGGAGTTCGCTGAGGATTTTTTCGGCGATAATTTTGCTTACACCATGCCGTCAGATCTTCCGACATCGCAAACTACCAAAAAGTGAAAAGACCGGGACCAACATCCTCGGCCCACGTCTACCACCGACTCCACGCCAAAACCTAGCGCGAGTGCTCCGGTTCCCTCTGAGATGGTCTCTCCACCGCTCCGGACCGAAGACACCGCATTACCGACGACTCCGATTCCAGACATTACTCCGACGCCAGTTATAGATTTTCCTCCGGATACCGAAACCGAGGAAATGCCCGAGACCATTGCTGTAGACAAGGTCACTCCTGCACGTGGAGCTGCCAGGCCTCCTATGGCCATGTCTATTAAGGCCTACACTAGGGCTAAGGCAGCCAGCAAAACAAAGCATATTACTTCTAAATCCTTACCTCAGCCGACTCCAGACACAAATTATGTCCATGGCTGCTGATTTAATTTCCATGATTAGAGGTTCACAGGCCCATCCTGAGAGAGCATCCCAGCCTCCTCCTGATAAAAGGCCCCGGGTTGAACCCTCTGACCCTACTCCTTCAGATGAAGATTCTGAGGGCTCTGTCCACTCTGATAGCCAGGAAGAGCTCTTCCAGACCTATGAGGACTCGGATGCAGAAGATTCCATCCCTTCAGCCTCCCCTCCTGAGGATATTTCTTTTGGGGAAGTTCTGCACACCATGAGGGAACATTTCAAGTGGCAAGGCCAGGAATATTCTGATTCTAGGAAACGCCTGAGGACTTTCCTTAAGAAGCCTCAGCACAGGCCCTTAGCTATTCCTCCTGTACTTGATGTTCTGGATGATTTGTATTCTGACTCTAGTGCTACCCCTGATTCTCTTCCTCCTGCTCCAGCCAAGCCAGACAGGTATTACAGGGTCCCAGAAACTCATTCCCATTTATTCAGGGCCCATACTGCTGATTTGGAAACTATTTCACAGGGGCCTAAAGGAGTTTCAGCCTCCACCTCAAAAAATCCTTTGCCCTCCAACAGGGAAGCGAGGTCATTAGAGAGATGGGGCAAAAGGTTTACACATCCACTACCTTATCTATGAGAGCTTTAAATTGCCTTTTCATATGTTACAATATCAGGATTATCTCTTAGAAGATTTACAAAAAACATTAGCTTCTCCTGATCCTTTAGACAGGAAGACTTTGCAGGAAGCTGTACATAACACTCAGCAAGTAAGCAATCACTTCCTGCAGTGTGGATATGATGCACTGGAAGCTTCATGTAGGGCAGCTATGACAGGGGCAGTGATTCGTAGACATGCTTGGTTAAAAGATTAACCTCTACCAGATCATGTAAAAGCAAAACTTCTGGATGCACCTTTGGAGAAAAACAAGCTTTTTGGTGCAAATGCTAAGGATGTGTTAAAGACCATCGAAGAAAAAGCAAAATCAGTTCAGACTGTGAAAGATTTCCTCCAGGTTCAACCCCCCAGATTCAGTAGGAATTGGCCTTCAAATAACTGGTCCTCTCCTAATCCAGAAAAGTTTTAAAGGGGTAAGAACAGACGTGGCCGAGGAAGAGGCCAATACAGAGGCCCCTACAGGGGACGACAATGGCAGCCAGGAAACCAAAGAAGTGACGCAGGGGTTTCACCTGCCCAACAACCACAAACTCAATGACTTTCCTCTACTACCACCTACCAGGGAACAACTAGAAGCTCCCTTGGGTGGGAAATTATCTCTGTTTGCAGAAAACTGGCACAGACTGACAAAGGACAAATTGATTTTGGACATTATAGACCAAGGGTACAGGTTTCATTTTCATATCTTACCAAGAAAACAAGGCATGCCAAACCTACCACAAAATCAGAGGGCAGAGGCTATCAAGCAAATCACTCTGCTGACTTGAATGAAAGCAATAGAAAGAGTTCCACAACAAGAACAAGACCAGGGGTTTTACTCAAGACTGTTCCTTGTTCCAAGAAAAGAATCTCAATGGAGACCAATACTGGACTTGTCCGCATTAAACACCTTTCTCATAGTACCAAAGTTCAAAATGCTGACTTTACAGCAACTCCTTCCCATGCTGGGCAAGGAGTCGTGGCTGATTACTCTGGACCTCAAGGAGGCATACCTGCATGTCCCTATCAGACACAGCTGCAGAAGATACCTCAGATTTCTTGCAGGGCCAGAGCATTATCAATTCTCAGCATTGCCATTTGGCTTATCTACTGCCCAGAGTATTTACAAAATGCCTGGCTTCAGTAATTGCTCATTGCAGGCTCCAGGGTATACAAATTTACCCGTACCTGGACGGCTGCCTCATACAAGCGGATGACAAATTGATGTTGACAAAAACCTGGATTATGTCATACGATTACTTCAAGCTCTGGGATACACAGTCAACTTCCAAAAGTCAAGACTGCAGCCATCCCAGCAAATAATCTTCTTAAGAGCCAAACTAGACACAGCCTCTCAGATGGCTTACCTGACAGAAGACAAGCAAGAGAAGTTAACTCATTACTTCAAAGGTTTAGCAAAACTCACCCAGATGACTGCAAGGAGATTCCTACAGGCCCTGGGTTACATGGCATCCTGCACTCTACTGGTTCCATTAGCAAAACTACACATGAGAAAGCTTCAATGGTACCTAAAAAGCATTTGGTCTCAACACAGCAACAACTTGGAGACAATCATACCACTCATTCCATGCCTACAAAAGGAATTCCTATGGTGGGCCTCGGTAAGTCAGGAAAACACAGGTATGTCATTCAAAAAACCACAGATAACACAGACCATGACTACAGACGCCTCAGACCTTGGATGGGGGGGCGCACATGGAAGGCAGGTGTATACAAGGACAATGGTCTCCAAAGGAAACACATCTGCATATAAACCAAAAGGAAATGCTGGCAGTAATGCATGCCATCAAGGCTTTTCAACACCAACTCCAGCAAGGCCATTTAATGATACGGACAGACAACACCACTGTGATGTGGTACATAAACAAGCAGGGGGGCACCCACTCTTACCCCCTTTGCAGACTGACAATGCAGCTTTGGGAGAAATCACTGAGCCTAAACATCCAGTTACAATCCCAGTTTGTTCCAGGAAAAGACAATGTGTTGGCGGACAGCCTAAGCAGGAATTTCACAGATTCACACGAGTGGAGGTTACATCCGAAGGCCTTCAGGCAACTCACTTCGACATGGGGCAAGCCAGAAGTGGACCTATTTGCCTCTCACCTCAACCATCTTCTACCAAAATTTTGCACAAGGACATACCATCCAAAAGCTTGGAAAATAGATGCCCTCTCATTCAACTGGAACTCCCTAGCAATCTATGCATTTCCACCTCTGCCACTGATGACCTCAGTATTACTAAAGATCAAAGCAGAGAAGCCCAAGGGAATCATAATAGCTCCGGATTGGCCAAGACAGCACTGGTACCCACTACTACGGAGCATATGTCACACCAGGAGGTGGGCCCTCCCCCAGTGGCCTCTACTTTTGACTCAACACAATTTCGAAACACTGCATCCAAATCTTCAGACACTGCAGCTAACAGCCTGGGAGATCCCATAAATAGCTTCAGCTTATCTCTCTCCAAGGAAGTTCAGCGGATACTAACAGAGGCTCGAAGACCATCCACCAGAAAGGTTTACTTAGCAAAGTGGAAAAGATTCAGCAATTGGAATACCAGCAAGGGACATGATGCATCATTGTTGAACATCCCACTCATCTTGGAATATTTGGCAGATATGTTAAAGAACGGCCTCTCATATTCTTCCATAAAGATACATGCATCTGCTATTTCAGCTAGATACAACACTGATCCTCCTGTTTTCTCTCACCCCTTACTAAGGCAATTCCTCAGGGGAATCAAGAACATTAAGCCACCAAGAAAGGCCCCAGTGCCAGCCTGGGACCTCAATTTTGTCTTAGAAAAACTGACTCTACCTCCATTTGAGCCAGCAGCTTCAGTTGACTTGCAATTTCTCTCATGGAAGACAGCTTTCCTGTTGGCAATTACCTCAGCAAGAAGGGTTTCGGAGCTACAGGCCCTAATGGCAATACCACCCTTTATTATTTTTCATAGAGACAGGGTTTCATTAAGGACCAACCCTACTTTTATGCCAAAGGTGGTATCTAGGGTTTCTTTAAATCAAGCCATTCATCTGCCTGCTTTCTTCCCCAATCCTGAGAATAAGGGGGAAAGACTGTTGCATACCTTGGACATTTACAGACAACTTCGATACTACCTGGACAGAACCAAGGCCAGTAGGAAGTCTGAACAACTTTTTGTAGCTTACACCCCTGCAGTCCAAGGAAAAGCAATTTCAAAACAGACTATTTCTAAATGGATTGGACATTGCATCAGATTCTGTTATTTCTTTCATGGAAAGACTGTTCCAGCCAATGTCAGACCACATTCCACCAGAGCTACAGCCACCTCTACAGCATTCTTAACAGGGGTGCCTACCAAGGACATTCTAGAAGCTGCTACATGGAGCTCCGTGCATACATTCTCCAAACACTACAATCTCCCTCTATACTCCAGATCCAGAGCAGGCTTTGCTTCGGCAGTCCTGCAGGGATTGATTGCCACACCATCTCTTTCCTAGAGCATACCTCCTCCCCCAGCTAAGCTATGGTATTCTACCCACATGTTATGACTGCAGTTGCATTCTTGAAGGACATAGTACAGTTTTGTACCTACCATAAATGTAGATGTCCGAGAGACATGCAACTGCAGTCGGATTTTCCCTCCCTCCATACCCCTCTATGCCTAGGGTCCACTCCTATCCCTGTTACTCTTAGCTGGGGATATCTGTTATGGTGTATTTGTTTTATTGCTCATTTATTTGTTTGGAATCCTGTTTTTGTCTTCCAATTTGATTACAGCCTTCCTTGGAGGGCACCTGGCATCTGGGGCAAGAAACACTGAAGAAAATGGCGTCGGCTGATGCTTATGTACTCCAGCCGCTCTGACGTCGGAGAAAAATGCGACATCAGCCGATGTCGGACCCAGACTTTGGAATCCGGCCGACCGAGGGCTGCCTGAGGCAGGACAACCCACATGTTATGACTGCAGTTGCATGTCTCTCGGACATCTACATTTATGGTAGGTACAAAACTGTACTGTTCTTGTACCCAGCTGTAGACCTCTTTGGAAATAGCTTCTTCTGCTGGGAACATTTTGGTACTTTCAGATAAAATAAATGTTAAACAAATGTCTTAAGATGATAGTCTTCATTTGATTACTAATTCTGTGCTTAAAGCAAGCCAAAAATTTTACACATGTTCTGTTTATTATTTCATCCCATCCTAAAATAATTTTTTCTTCCAAATTGCTTTTTTGTAGCACTGTTTGTCAAATTAGATAGTTTCTACATTACTTAATTCAGAGGTTTGAGGGATGCTTCCTCATGAGGCAGTTGTTCAACATGACTTGTGTGTGCAAAATACTCAAGTCACTTTTAATTGCAGATCTTTGGCTCTATTTGATGGTCTTACAAGATTTTAACGACAGTTACTTATTTTTTGTTTTACCCTCCCAAAAAGTGTTACATAGGAGAGAGTCAGTGGCCTTAGGTCAGCTGGTGCCCTAGGCAAAAGGGCTCCACGGCGCCCCCCACCACACCATCTGGTGCCCCCATCCTAGTCTACCTACACCAAATAAATACTGGAAAAGTGCCCCTACTAGAGCGGCGTCCTAGGCGGCCGCCTAGTTGGCCTATGCCTAAGGCCGGCCATGAGAGACAATACATAAAATACACTTTGCATACTTAAATTCATAAGAAACATTTGCAAAAAAGATCTATCTTAAAGGAAAACTCCACCTTAGAACTAAAAATGTATATGTTTCACTCTGTCTCTGTTTTCTGAGCTATTTTAATACCTCAAAATCAGTCTGCTTCTTCTAGAATTTTTGCATGTTTTCTGCAAAATGACTAACAGTGGAGCATGACATATCAACATGATCTTAATTTTCTTCACGCTTTTCTTTTTCCCAAAATCCCATTTCAAGTCTGCTTTACCTGAGTCATGCTAGACATAAGGAAGTAGTGGTGTATTCTCATGTCATTGACATATAATGGGATTAGTGTCAATCACGGTCATCTTATATACTGAATGTAACAGGACTTCTTTTTTTGTCTTTTTCCCAATTAGGGGTCACCACAGCGTATCACCTCTCCGCTCATGATTGACAGTGGAGTTGTACAGTGTCTAGTTGCCAGCCCGGCACCCAACCTTCCATGGAAGGCACGCACACACACACACACACACACACACACACACACACACACACACACTGCTAACTTCTGCACCACCACGGCCACCCACTGAATGTAACAGGACTGCTGCTTTTATTTCTTGAGTGGCCCTCATCTGTGTGTGTCTCATGGCTTGTTTTACAGTTTGCTAAGGAAGTAGTGGTATATTCTCATGTCAGTGACATATAATGGGATTAGTGTGAATCATGGTCATCTTATATATACTGAATGTAACAGGACTGTTTATTTTATTTATTGAATAGCCCTCATTTGTGTGTCTCATGGCTTGTTTTATAGTTTACTAAGGAACTATACAAGTGCAACCAAAACAGTGGCTAAATTATAGGCCTTTGTTCAAGGTATCTTTTTGTAGTCCAAGATTAATTGACTGCCCCTCCCCCATACTTTGGTAAATGTGTTGATACTTTACAAGAATTACAAGAAAAAAATATTTTTTTTCTCTAATTGTCACAGACATCTTTGATACTACATTTAAGTCAGAATGAATGCAATGCTTTATTTGATAGTTTTGGATTTCAATTTATAACGTTTTTAATTAAATGTAATTATCAAAGGTTATGTAATATGTTAAGTGAGGTATAGAAATTGAACATATTAATATCTAATGACTTGCTGTTTCCTCAATGGGAAAAACTGTATACCGAGAAATTTGAAATTGTTAATGGGAAATCTGACAAAATGTTTAAAAGGAAGTGTAGAAAGATAGAGCGTGACCTTGAACATTATAGGACACAAACTGTATACCCCTGGAGAGGGAAAGAAGGTAATGGTACCACACACATTGGGTCTGAAGTTGCCCCCCCTAGTAAGATTTATGATGGTCAGGCACATTCTCATACTGAAAATTTTCACCGGGAGGAGAGAGAGCAGAGGTTTATAACAAAGTGGGGAAGTTGGGATTCAGAGCAGGGGGATTGGAAACAGAGAAATTATGGATGGAGAAAGTGGGGCGAAAATTGGAAAAGGGACAAAGAGATGTGGAACAAGAAATAATTAACACTATCAGGGTTATATATACCTTAGGCAATTTTAGTGTGTATAATTACACCAATCTTAAGTTAGAAAAGGAACACTTTGCTCTTTTCTCTAAAGGCATGAAATATGTGCCTAATATTAAATTTAATATTGTGGACAATTTGAGCTAAAAATTTACCTTAGGCAACTGAATTTGGCCTTATTTTTTTAAGGATGCCAAAGCCCGAACTCAGCTAATTGAATTGAGGAAAAAAAGTAAGTTTGTACCCCCCTATATCCCACACTTATGTTAGTTGCGAAGGTTGTCACCATTGATTTATATAAGTTCCAAGATAACTTAAAGGACAAGAGAAAAAGTAATAATTTAAGTAGGAAAGAGTTAGAAATATTAAGGGTGATGTGTGCAAACAGCAATATTTGGATAATGAAGCCAGGCAAGGGCAGAGGGGTGGTTTTGTATGATACGCTAGAATATACTAACAAGATGCATGGGATTTTAAACAATTCTGATTGTTATGAAGGTATATCGATAAATGAGATCAATGTAGCTTATAGGCGTATTGATCTTTACGTGGAGGAATTTCTTCTAGATAATAGGATTACCCATGAGATTTTCAAATTTTTAAAGGTGGAATATCCTGTTCTAGCTACTATAGTAGGAATTCCCAAGATACATAAAAATTTATTAGAGCCCCCCCCCTTTCGCCCTATAATTTCTGGCAGCAAATCCAAAACATTTCCTTTTGGTAGCTTAAACATATTTACGGAGAGGTCCCTCATTTGATAAAAGATTCATGGGACTTTTTAAGCCACCTGGAGCCCAGTATATGGAAAAACAAATTAAGTAATATTCCTGACCATAGATGTTGTGGATCTTTTTTCATGTATCCCTAAGGATGACGGGCTCGAACGTTTCAGTACCAGTATTAGGAAGTATGCCGGCTACGAATGGGAAAAGGTTAACTTGTTAGTTGAATTTATGACCATTATGTTAGAAAACAATTTCATATTTTTTGAGGGAAAGCACTATAGGCAAACAAAAGAAGTAGAAATGGGCGCTGCCTGTGCTCCCATATTTGCTAATATGGTTCTTCTGGACTGGGAAGACCATTTTGTGTTTAATAGTGACCATTTCAAATATATTAAGTGTTATACACGTTTTTTGTATGACATTTTTATATTATGGGGTTGACACTATAGAGGAGGCAAAGAATTATGGGCTATTTGAACAACTCCAGAACATATTTAAGGTTCACTCATGCATGCAGTTGCCAAGGCTCTCCATACTTGGACAGCTTCATCTCACATACTATTGAGGGTTTTAAATCTAGGATTTTTTGAAAAAACACATTTAGTAATTTTTACCTAGAATTTTCTAGCTGTCATACTATGAGTCAAAAGAAAAGTATTTTGGAAGGACAGTGCATTAGAGCTGTGAGGATGACTTCCAATTATGAAGATATGGTGAAAGAAATTGATTACATTGGCTGTATGTTTAGGGATAGGGGGTATCCTATACCCTTTCATTAATTAGAGAAGAAAGACTGGACACGACCACCACAATGTACTTAAAATCCAGGTTTAATGAATAAAATAAGTGCTTTCACATGCTCGCTGGCATGCTTCCTCAGATTTATCCCACATCCTCTCAAAAAACATTTTTATATAGCAGCAACTTCAATAGATAATTGAATAATCAGTTAATTGATCAACTTAGGTGGAATCAATATATCTACCACCTTAACAATGCTGTTAAGCGAAGACTCTATAAATAAAAAATGAAACTTACTAAGACCAAAAATAAAAACAAAACATAAAATATATATATGTACATATACGTATATAAATTAGCACTCAATGTGCATCGCAAATGCTGTTTCACGCTGTACAAAATATTAACATGTATAAAACATAAATTCTAAAAAAATATGTTCTATAGACTAATGCTAAGCATTTAAACTCTGAAATCATGCGACCCTGATAAAATGTAATGTTCTAATGCATGTTATGGTCACACTACTAAAACTTAACAATCACAATTCATGATGTCAAAAATATCACATATATATATATATATATATATATATATATATATATATATATATTATATATATATATATATATAAACATATACTCATCAAAATAAAAATAAAAAGTATATGTTTAATGGCTGCCTGCTAACTTTAGCATCTAACATTCACTCAAAATATAACATATCTAGAAGATCCTATGAACGTGCTTCTAATATAGGCTTGATACTAATAAATTGATTGAGCCCTGGATCCACATGAGCCCTTAATCTAAAAATCCAACTGAGCTCTATGGATTCTAAGTAGTTTAGGTTATTACCTCCCCTTCCACTCTGGGTTACTATCTGCAACACCCTGAATCTAAATGCGTGGTCAGTATATAAGCCAACATGCCTAGCCAACTCATTTTGCAGATTGCTTTTCCTGATATCATATACATGGTTGTACATTCTATCCTTCAGCTTTCTTGTCGTCATACCTACATAGAATCCTTCACATTTCGTGCATGTGGCTAAATAAACTAAATTCTTACTGTCACAAGAAGCATAGAACTTAGGGTTAAACTCATATTCCATGGTAGGGTGAATGAACCGCTGTTCAGCTGCAGTGTAGCTGCACATATTGCACCTCGTACATCGGTGCGTGCCCAATTTACTTATACTCAACTTACTGGATTTCATACTAACATGTTCTTTGCATAATAGCCTTTTTAGATTCCTACTGTTTCTATAGCTAAAACTTGGATTACATCCTATGATTTTCAAAATCTTAGGATCCGCAGTCAATACATTCCAGTGCTTCTTTACTATATCCACCACCTTCTTATTATCATTGGTGTATCTAGTAATAAAAGAAACCCTAGAGCCATACGTCTCTTTCCATCTCTTAACTATATAACCCCTATTGGTCCTACCAATTTCATTTGCATCTCCCAGAACAGAACATGTAATCTCTCTAACCATAGAGTCATTGTATCCTCTATTCATGAACAAAGTGTGTAATGTGTCACACTGCATCTGTAAATTAGGGCCCTCCTTACACAATCTAAGCATCCTAGTAAACTGCCCTTTTACTACATTGGAAAAAACATGCCTAGGATGCATACTACTATAGTGTAGGAGTGCATTCTTCCAACAGGGTTTTCTATATAAACTTGTGGATAGACTACCATCCATCCTCTTGATGATTTTAATATCTAAAAAATGTACTTCTTTGTTAGAAACCTCTGAAGTAAATCTTAGAAAGTCAGTGGTAGATTCCAGAAAACTAATGAATGCCATTAAAGTTGCCATACTGCCCTTCCAAAGAAGCAGTATATCATCCACAAATCTTCTGTATAGTAGAACATGTGGATAATAGACACTGTTGAACAAAAACTCTTTCTCCCAGTAATATACTACTAAATTTGCATATGAATTTGCACAAGGGGTGCCCATAGCGACACCCCATTTCTGTGCAAAGAACTTATCATGAAACATAAACACATTATTAGTAAGGATAGTGTCCAGTAATGTACAAACCAATATCTGTTGTTCATTGGTAACCCCTTCTGTTGCTGACAAGACATTCCTAACGGCTTCAACACCATAATCATTTGGAATAGCTGTAAACAAATTCCTCACATCCAACGTAGCCATTATATAAGGGGAATCATTATCTTCTACACTAATGGAAGATAGCTCCTGGATTAGTTGGTAGCTATCCCTTAAAATGCTTGGAATGCTTCTGACCAATGGTCCTAGTATGCTCTCTCTATATATTGATATCTTCTCAGTAACCCATCCTTCACCTGCCACTATAGGCCTCATGGGAGGGGGAAAGACATTCTTATGTATCTTAGGAAGGCCCTTTATATATGGTACTACTGGAGAGTCAACCAAAAAGAAGTCATATAACATTGATGTAATCTGCCTGCACATCAGCAGGTCATAAAGGTCATCATGTACTCTTCTGATGATTCTCTTAAGAGACTCTAAACCAATCTCCACATAGGTATTGGCATCAGATAACATATTGAACATTGCATTTTCATAATCAGTTGCATTTAACAACACTATCCCACCTCCCTTATCGGCAGGTTTTATTACTAGGTCATTATTCGATGATAAATTAATTAGAGAGCATCTCTCCTGTTTACTCAAATTATAATAGGTACATCTAGGACCTTTTCCTGAAAAATGTGCATATAAATCATTCTCACATAGATTAATGAAGCATTCAACGTTCACTGGCAACTGAGGAGAGAAGGAGCTTTTGCGTTTAAATCGCAGTCATTCGCTGGTTATTCATATTTACATTACTAAACATTAGTTTTAATGGTATAGAACATCCAAATAATCTGAGATCAACTAAAAGTTCATTCAGTTTACTTGCCTGAGAGGGAATGAACGATAACCCCTTATTTAATAATGAAAAGTCAGCTTTATCCAGTTCAAACATTGAAAAATTAAAAACCAGTTCATTCAACTTCGCGCCCTTCGTCTCGAACCCGGATTGTCTCCCGAAAATTTGCATTTCATGTGACCACGACTACTCGATCTGTCTCTCTCCTTGTTGTGGAACTTCATCGGGAGCGGAAAAAAATCTTCTAAACTCCTAGTCGCTACCTTAGGTCTCGCCCCTAGTCCTTGATTCTCCATGGTCTCCACTAACGCTTCTTGGTTAGGCCGGGGAGTAGAGGATGTAGTGCGTTCGCTCTCTACGGATGATGTAATAACACCTATGGCGTGCGCTCTGCTTCCTTTCACATTATGGGTGGCACTTGGGGCCAAATCAGCTGCCACTCAAGATTCACATTCAGCATTGTTCACTCTATTAGAATATTGTACCACATTATTGGATGCTGGTTCAGGCCGCTGGAAATTCCTAGGCCAAACAAACACCTGTCCAAGTGTAAAGTCCCTGTGATCCTGTTGCAGCTTCTAATATTTTATCTGCTGCAATTTATCACGATATAAGGCTACTTGGGTGTAAATACTGTCCAGTCTCTTATCATACATCCCACCTTTAAAGCGGTCTTGCAAGTCTCTATTCAGAGCCTCCACTTTAAGATTCAGTTCCACTTCAGTGGGGGAAAAATATTCGATTAACAGTCTCGTATAATTAAAGCTCAAGTCTAAATTTAGCTTCTGCCATTTCTTTAACAGCTCCGGATGATTATTACCATAGGTAGGCATACAGAGACCCCTCATGCCTCTCGGAACAATATGATAATGAAGACATGCTTCCATATGCCTCCTCTGCCAAATCAATTTCTGCAATTTATACAAGTCATTTTCCAACTCTCTACTTAGATCATTAAACTCTTTCAGGTTTTCAGCAGTACCTACAGTAGTCTGCATAGGAGAATGATGTAACTCCAAGCTAAGCAAAGGATTGTTCTGTGTGTTAACAGTACTACTCCACTTCTGACTTTTAGAGATATTTACTGGGTTGTAGTCCAGTTCAATAGCCGTTGTTTCCATTGTGTGACAGTAGCCAATACTAAACAGCAAATAAATCAAGATATATCCAAGTATAGCCACCGTCCAAAGGTACACGTCCCAGAGAGAAAAAATACTTAGAGAAGAAAGACTGGACATGACCACCACAACGTACTTAAAATCCAGGTTTAATGAATAAAATAAGCGCTTTCACATGCTTGCTGGCATACTTCTTCAGATTTATCCCACATCCTCTCAAAAAACATTTTTATATAGCAGCAACTTCAATAGACAATTGAATAATCAGTTAATTGATCAACTTAGGTGGAATCAATATATCTACCACCTTAACAATGCTGTTAAGCAAAGACTCTATAAATAAAAAATGAAACTTACTAAGACCAAAAATAAAAACAAAACATAAAATATATATATGTACATATACGTATATAAATTAGCACTCAATGTGCATCGCAAATGCTGTTTCACGCTGTTCAAAATATTAACATATATAAAACATAAATTCTAAAAACATATGTTCTATAGACTAATGCTAAGCATTTAAACTCTAAAATCATGCGACCCTGATGAAATTTAATGTTCTAATGCATGTTATGGCCACACTACTAAAACATAACAATCACAATTCATGATGCCAAAAATATCACATATATATATATATATATATATATATATATATATATATATATATATATATATATAAAAACATATACTCATCAAAATAAAAATAAAAAGTATATGTTTAATGGCTGCCTGCTAACTTTAGCATCTAACATTCACTCAAAACATAACATATCTAGAAGATCCTATGAACGTGCTTCTAATATAGGTTTGATACTAATAAATTGATTGAGCCCTGGATCCACATGAGCCCTTAATCTAAAAATCCAACCGAGCTCTATGGATTCTAAGTAGTTTAGGTTATTACCTCCCCTTCCACTCTGGGTTACTATCTGCAACACCCTGAATCTAAATGCGTGGTCAGTATATAAGCCAACATGCCTAGCCAACTCATTTTGCAGATTGCTTTTCCTGATATCATATACATGGTTGTACATTCTATCCTTCAGCTTTCTTGTCGTCATACCTACATAGAATCCTTCACATTTCGTGCATGTGGCTAAATAAACTAAATTCTTACTGTCACAAGAAGCATAGAACTTAGGGTTAAACTCATATTCCATGGTAGGGTGAATGAACCACTGTTCAGCTGCAGTGTAGCTGCACATATTGCACCTCGTTTAATTCTCAAAAATTGAGACTTTGGTATGTTGCAGATGGTGTGGTGTGGATGCATACTAGATGCATGTAATAAGGTGTTATGTACATGCATCTGGTATGCATCCACGCCACACCATCCGTGTTAAGCGTATTTGTTCTTCCCAGACAGACCTTGGGATAGCGAAACAGGATCTACAAAACAGATTTCTAGATAGAGGTTATCACAAATCAGATATAATATCAGCTAGTATGTGGTCTGACAACCAAGATAGAAGCAAATTATTGGAATATAAGAAACGTCAACCGTTAGGTGTAGAGTCTTCATTAAGGTTTGTCACCACATTTGGTAGGAATCACAATGTGATTAGAAACATTCTTGATTCTAACTGGAATATATTACTAGCAAATGATCATTTAAGAAATATCTTGGGCCCGAAATGCCAATTTTCATATAGACGGGGCAAGAATTTAAAAGCCATGTTTTCACAATATAAACACAAGGAAAGTGGAGGTGCTATTCACAAACAGTTGACAATATCTGGGGATGAACTTGTGGGAACATTTCCATGTGGTCATTGTGCATCTTGTAATCAAGTTAGTAAATTGAAACAGTTTACTAGTACCAATACAAGCAGGGTCTGTGATATTAGAGCTTTTGGTAACTGCAGCAGTACCTGGATTATTTATTTGGCAAAGTGTCAGTGTTCAGCATTTTATGTCGGACAAACATCATGATCACTCAGAATTAGGATGGGTGAACATAAAAGTGACATAAAAAATAAAAAGGAAACCAATGCTTTGTACAGACACACACTTAAACATCATAATGCCAAGTTTATGTTTATAATCATAGACAAAATAACGGGAGACAGAAGTAACCAAAAAGGGTGGCATAGTATCTTGAACCACAAAGAAAAATATTGGATTATTCATCTTGGTGCCTTATTTCCCCCTGGGTTGAATGATCATTTATAAACTCAAAATGATCTGATAGATAAGATATGATGGTTTGAACACAGCATATGTGTTAACATTGAAATAGACATGAACTTGATAATGTTTTTCATGTTCATGAGACATAATATTCATTTGGTTTTATAACCACTGGATCAGATATATTCAAATTATGTTCATGGTATATATTATTGTGATTAGATAATGTATTTAAATTATGGATCTGGTAAAGAAATGGGCCATATACAGGCAAGTTATTACCTTTGTGACTAGTTGTTTTTTATATTTTATTGTATTAGTCATAGTAATATAAGTCAATTTTGAATATTCAAAACTATACTGGTCTGTATAAGTGATAATTGGTTTTCAGTCTCTTTTACAACAGTTTGTTTAGATAGCTGTTTATGTGTACATTTAAGTGTATAAGTTAGTACATTATTCACAGGGATCTTTTTTATGTTGTTCATTTATCTTATGGTTAGAATATATATGTTATTATTTTTTGACTGTAATATTCAGATGGTGATGACACTCATTGTTTCATTATTAAGGGAAATCGGCCTTAGGGTTGGACCATACCATATTAATATTGGTTGATGGTATCTATAAATAGTAATGAGATTTTCAGGATGTCTAATGCTTTTTCACTGATGAAGGCTACATAGCCGAAACCGGTTTGATTTGTTACATTTTGCGGCATTATATGCCTTATTGACATCCAGTCTTTAATAAAAGTATTTATAAGCTGCACATGCTGGCCTCTGGTGTTTTATGAGCTTATGGTTTGGCTGGGCATACTCAACTTGCGAAGCATTTGGTTTTTCTATAATAAATATAAGCCCAGTATAGGCTTGGGGTCAAGTGTTTTTGATGCTCTTCATCAAGATAATAAGGAAATTAGTTATAGTAGGGCTTGTGTTTTGGAATATAATCCGAATGTGGAACCTATGGAGAATATTATTGCTAAAAACTGAAACATGTTAAAAATGTGATGATGACGTATACAAGAGGTTAGGTGAGACCCCAACCTTTGTGTACAAAATGAGATATAATCTAAAGAATAAATATGAACAAGGTCCCTGTTCCATGGGTCCTGGTATTAAGGTTGGACCCACTAGGAAGTGTGGTAGCTGCAACCAATGTTGTGCCATATTAGAAGATGAATATATAATATTGGACAACATTAATAGAACCAAGTTATATTTAGGAAGGGGAATTGCAACACCAAGCATGTGGTATACCTAGCTAAGTGCACTAATTGTCCTTGATTCTGTGTTGGAAAAAATGATAGATCTTTTAAAAACAGAATTTATGATCATTTGTACAACATAAAAAGGAAGGACAAAAATAGTGCACTGTACAAGCATTTGGAGAAAAGCTCAGAATGTAGATTCTTTAAGTTTGGTATATTAGACACATTACACCTAACCCGAGATGTGGAAATATTAAGGCTATACTAGGGGAAAAAGAAGTTAGGTGGCAATTATTATTAAATGCCACCAATACCCCAGGACTAAATGACAATATTCCTATAAAGCCAGTCTTAGAAGCAAGGCTGTAATTTTGTCACTATAATAGAGTATAAGCATTTAATTTGATCCAACTTTTTGGGTAAAGAGAGGTTAGTACATTAAAACTATTTTATAGCAAGTGTTCCTATATAATTTTCATTTTCGTTAGAATTGGCAGATGAAATAATTTTGTCTACATTTATATAGTGAAGTGTATTATAAGTGCACTTAACATTTGGAGTGTGTTTTACATGATTTTATATTTGATTTTTTATTTATATTACATTTTAACACAATCTTTTTTATATGTATAGCACTAATATGTAGGTAGTGTATTGTCATTTTAAATGTCTTAATTGTTAACAGCTTCTCATTGGTGCCTAGGGGTTATTTAAAGGAACAGGGATGTATGTTTTATTGAGTCTGATGAAGTCCACGTTAGGTGGTCAAAAGTGCTCAATCCAGTACGACTATTTATTGTAATAAAGATGATTTT
Organism: Protopterus annectens; assembly: GCF_019279795.1. Lineage (NCBI taxonomy): Eukaryota > Metazoa > Chordata > Ceratodontiformes > Protopteridae > Protopterus > Protopterus annectens. The sequence goes on from NC_056743.1 coordinate 738,883,308, forward strand.
ACTTTTATTTTTGGCTGTGACACCTTTTTCGTAAAGGAGGGGTATTGTGCCTGCTTAACGTTGCTCTTTTGGACTGTTTGGTTTTACATTTAAGTCATCTTAGGATGTAAATTAATATAAACACCAAACATTTAAAGTTTAAATCTTAGCATTTTAGTACTGTGATGCTGCTTATGTAAATTTGTCAGCAGAGGTGAGAACTGCCTTTAAACTGTTGACTGATCTAATTGCTCTGTTTTGCTATGAAAGGCATGGCTACATTGGGAGCAGCTGTAAATCACTGTAAGTTCTCTTCCTATCTGCAGTAGAGACAGTGGAAAACAGTTTCACACCTCTTTGTCTTGTTTGCAGCAGCCTGAACTCCTGACATGAGCAGGACTATTTACAAGTGTAAGACTGCCAGCAGTACTTGACTATAAATTTCTCTGCGCCTGTGATATGTCATGCAGGTGTAGACAAATTCCTATGCAAATTATATGAGAAGGTAAAATTAAAAAAAGTGGGTGGGGTTTCCCTTCCTTTGATTCCAAGGTGAGGAAATGAAAGTTTTATAAAGTGCAAGCAGGTTTCAGGTACCTACATAGCATACCTCTCAAGTGTACCTCATTATGAGGAACATACCTCATTTGGGGTATTAAAAAGTTCAAGTTCCTCGAAGTTCTTCAAAGTTCCACATTGAAAGACTCTGTCACACATTCAGTGTTAGGAATTTTTTTTAAGTGAAATCCATTGTAATTAGAAATGAATCATTCATTAAAAGATCTTTGTTATAAGTAAAAGCATATTTTAATCATCCTATGACCTTCCTAGTTGAAGTTGTTAGTAAGCCATTAGTATGTGTTCCACATTTTGCCCAATTGTTCCACATAATGAGGGCTAGTGTTCCTCATTTTGGACATGGAAGGTTGAGAGCTATGCTACATAGAATCATACAGGGAGAAAAATAACCTAAGCGTTGAGTTAAACTGAAGGAGAGGGTCAATCATTTTATATTCTGTATCAGCTAAATAATAATTGATCAAATTATTCATCAGCATGCAATAGACTATTTTAAAGTCATTGTACGTGTTTTCCCAGTTTGTCTTTCTTTACATGTGCTACTATGTGCTACTAGTTTTCGGCATATTTTTGTGCTTAATTTGTTACTTTTGTAACTGATTAATTGTCTTGTCAGCACATTTTCTGTTACATAAGCTGAATAGTTCTGTGATAGTCACTTCCTTGAAAGCTATTTGGGGCCCAAGTACCAGTGCATTTTTCTGTATGAAACAATGACTAATTCAAATTAAATGAAGAAATTAATTTTTGCAACTGAAACCTCTTCTTACATTTTCCCTTGTGTGAATGTAAACAACTGATTGAATGCTTAGACTGGATGACCTGAGTAGTAAATGAGACAGGAGCCACATATGTGACCTGTTTGATTTTGTAAAGTATCTGACTTTGTACTGTAAAAACAAAAAGTTTGAGAACAGATTAGGCAGACTTCAGCCACAGGAAACAACACTGATAAAACATTAGCTGGACAATAAAATAGCTATAATAAATTAAGTACACTCAGAAACTCAAATGGAGTGATAGTTACCTACAGTCTGATATGCAAAAAGGTCAGAAAAATGACAGGTTAAATGCAGCACAAACAATGAAAAGTAGTGTCTGTAGGAAATAGTTATGCAAAGAGTAACAGCAAAATCACAAGAAAAGAGGACCTGAGGTACCTGTATCAGACAGCCTAAAAATAAGCAAGCAGTTTATCACACTGACTAAGGAATTAGAGAAGCGTACTGGTGTGCACAGAAAGAGAGATGTTGGTAAAATACAAAAAGCTAAGTGTTTTTGCAGTACTGTATGCAGTTTTGGCAACCTTAGTCTGGCAGCACTTGCCCAGAACAGAGGGAGTACAGGAGAGGGCAACAAAATTTGTGACAAGTTTTTACCTGAAACCATAGAAAGAAAGACCCATGAACTTAATATGCATGTAAGAAGTTGGTGCTTCAAGGGTTCATAAGGCGTTACTAGACATGCAGTCCAGGACACCACTGAGGAGCCTAGCCCAATTCCCCAGTTGCTCCAAAACACCGTCTGGTTTAAGTGACTTTCTCAAGCTCACACAGTGAGCAAGTGAAAGCTGAGGGAATCAAAACCTGTACCACAGGAAGTAGCTGATTGACAGCTAATAGCCTTAATCCTGTGCACTAACTAAATGCAAGACTCCATTTGAGTACCCTATTTGGGAAAAATAGGTATTTGCAAATAACAGGATTAAATCTAAAGATATAGTGTGTTTCAAGGAAAAATATGGACAGACAGCTTAGGTTTTAGCACAACTCCACAGAGTTAGATGACCAGCCACTGCTTTGCTGTATTCATCTCTGCAATCCAAGGAATCTATTGCATTCTGCTAACCATAAGTACAATTTTATACTGTATTTTGCAATTTAAATCTGTATTTGTGCTATAGTGCAGATTTTTAAAAAAACTGTTCTTGCTGATTTGTTGCATTTTTGTCTGCTGTAACATAAATTAGATTCAGACCTGGTGAATCTGGTTCTGTTTGGTACATTGAGCACTAAACCAGGCTACCTTTTGTTGGAGAGGGCCCCCCTACACCCTTGTGGCAGGAAAGTGCAGTTAGGATTCAACTGATTAAATGTTGCTGGCACAGGGCTCAGTTTTGAGCTTTTTTATTGGTTAAATTGATTAATTCAGTTTGCTCACTGTTTTAACACAGCTCCACAGAGTTAAGTGACTAGCCACTGCTCTGCTGTATTCATCTCTGCAAGCCATGGAATCTGTTGCATTCTGCCAAGCATAAGTGCAATTTTGTACTGTATTTTGTACTTTAAAACTGAATTTTTGCTATATTGCTGATTGTTTAACACTGTTCTTGCTGTTTTGTTGCACTTTTTTGTCTGCTGTAGCATAGAGTAGATTCAGACCTGCTAAATCTGGTTCTATTTATTAAATTGAGCACTAAACCGGGCTATCTTTTGTTGGAAAGGCCCCTCTCATGCACTCTTGTGGCAGGAGAGTGCAGTTAGGACTCATCTGATCCAAGGTTGCTGGCACAGGGCTCAGTTTTGAGCTTTTTTTATTGGTTAAATTGATTAATTCAGTTTACTCACCGTTTTAACACAGCTCCACAGAGTTAAGTGACCAGCCACTGCTCTGCTGTATTCATCTCTGCAAGCCATGGAATCTGTTGCATTCTGCCAAGCATAAGTGCAATTTTGTACTGTATTTTGTACTTTAAAACTGAATTTTTGCTATATTGCTGATTTTTTAACACTGTTCTTGCTGTTTTGTTGCACTTTTTTGTCTGTGGAGCATAGAGTAGATTCAGACCTGCTAAATCTGGTTCTGTTTATTAAATTGAGCACTAAACTGGGCTATCTATTGTTGGAGAGGCCCTTCCCATGCACCCTTGTGGCAGGAGAGTGCAGTTAGGACTCATCTGATCCAAGGTTGCTGACACAGGGCTCAGTTTTGAGCTTTTTTTATTGGTTAAATTGTTTAATTCAGTTAGCTTACTGTTTTGACACAGCTCCACAGAGTTAGGCGACCAGCCACTGTTCTGCTGTATTCATCTGTGCAATCCAAGGCATCTTTTGCATTTTGTTAACCATAAGTACAATTTAATAGTTTATTTTGCACTTTTAAACTGTATTTTTGCTATATTGCTGATTTTTTAAAACTGTTCTTGCTGATTTGTTACAGTTTTTGTCTGCTGTAGCATAGACTAGAATTAGACCTGCTGAATGTGGTTCTGTTTGTTAAATTGAGCACTAAACCAGGCTATCTTTTATTACAGAGGGTCCGCCTGCACCCTTGTGGCAGGAGAGTTCTTATTGAAGGTTGTTGGCACAAGGCTTTTTTATTGGATAAATTGTTTAATTCAGTTTGCTCACTTTTGCTACATAAGCCTTAAATTTGCATGGGTTTGCACCTGTCTTAACAGAGTTGCACAGAGTTAGGCAAGCAGCCACTGCTGTGCTGTATTCATCTGTTTATGAGTAGTATACCTCCTTACATCATTTCACAGTAGGGTAACCATTAGTGGTTATAGATGCAAAAACTTCAGTAGATAAATTTTCCTTTAGTAGCTGCCCGTGATCTGTCTGAGAAGTCCTTAAATTGTGTTTAGCTAGTCAGAGAGCATCTCAGCTGCTCAGATAGCATTTCGGCTGCACTTTTGCCCCTTAAACAGTCCCAAAACAACCAAATCTACAATCTAATATCACCCTTCTAGTATAGACCCTTTATAGAGCACCCCATTAGTATAGACCCCCTTAAAGCACCCAGGTATACCACACTCCTCCATGTTCTCTCCCCACTGTGAAAACAGGATTTAACCTAGTGCTATGGATGCTCAGTTTCCCTCCTTTTTTCCTACCAGCCTGATTGACATGGGTATCCTGAGGCAGTGTAGCAACTGTCTCATGTATGCTGACAACCCTCTACTCCTAAATCACCCAACTGCAATTTGTGAAAGACGCATCTACTCTAAGAATCTGCAATCCTTGCTCTCTCACCCACAGAACAGTAACACACTGAACAGGTTGTCAGCTCACAATACTACACCTTCCTTGCAAACCATGATCTCAACACATAAACCATCATAAGGTGAGGTATTCACCAGAAACCAGCCTAAACACCAGAGACCTTCCAAACACAAGCATGCTACACCTAATACAGCACCTACAGCACTCAATACACATAAAAACACAAGCACCAGTGACTTACTAAATAAGCCCCTAAGGCAAAGCACATCTAAATGAATTTTTTTAGTCATAAATGACTTCAGTGTGAGACACACAGATGTCCCACTCACCAGGCTGAACAAGGTGCCAGGATCCATCAGACCACACATGTACTCAAGTCTCTCAACAGTAAGTACCATTATGACTCTGTCATAGTTCATGTTGGTGTAAATGGCTTGAGACCTACCTCACTTGACTATATGTAGAGACATGATTGAAGTCTCTGAATATGTGTCCCAGGCAGTTATGTCCCTAGCCTTGAGCAGCAGTGCATTCTACCCTCACCTCGGATGATCCAACAATATAAACAAAAAATTATTGACTTCAATAACTGGCTTAGTTTCTGGTGTTTTTCTAAGGGGATCTCGTTCATGACAGCTCAGGATGACATGGTTGATAGACCATGCTGCTTTATCAGAGATGGTCTTCACCTGTCACCTCTAGACTTTTGGTTACTGGATAAGGCACTTGCTTCCCCCATTGTGCCTTTTTTTAGGCAAATATCAAGAGCAAAATTTCCGACCTGAAAATATCATTCACAAATAAATTAAAGGTTATGGTGCTGAACACTAGAAGTTTAAATCAGAAACTGCACACTCTGAAAGTACCTCTCTCTCTGGAGGATGTTGACATCTGTGCAGTCACAGAAACTTGGTTCAGGGCCGCAGAGAGTACCCAGGTCTTGCAAGGCTATGATGCTTTCCACACTTTCAGACCGCAAAATGAATGTGTGAAAAACAGAGGAGGAGTATCTATCTTCATCAAAGATACATACACCTCTAGACTGGTTAAACAGAAAAACTCCATTGAGTTACTCCAAGTTCAACCCCCATTGAAGTAATCGGTAGCTGTAGGCCCCCTTCATTGAACCAAGATACCCATGCTGCTTATTTTAGACCTACATGAGTCAATCAAATTACAACCAAACACTCTAGTCATGGGTGAGTTTAACTATCCTCCATTGACTGGGAAACTTTTATGAGTACCAACATGCTTGCACAAAGGTTTCTGGACTTTAACACTAATGCCCTGGAACAAATAGTATGCAATGCCACAAGGGGCTCAAATATTCTCGTCCTGGTCTTCACCAACATGGGTGACAGTTGCACCACCACAAGTATAGGACCGTCATTGGTTAAATCTGATCACAAATCAGTAACATTTGAAGTAGCTATAACACCTGAACCCCTGTTAGATGAAATCATGCAAAAAAAATTCACCAAAGGTAATTATACCCTCCTAAGGGATAGCATAAATAATTTCCAAGCTCCTGTTCCCACAGATGGTATTGACAAATATACTAAGGTATACATAAATGCCCTGTACAAAAACTTACACAAATGCACTGACACAGCTGTACCTGATAGGATGAAAACAAGATCCTCAAGAAAAAAACAAGCCTACCTCGTGGACATCTAGCATAGGTTATATAACAAGAGGAAGAAGTTGCTGTCTAAGAATAAAAAAGAGAGGTCCCAGCACAGGAGGAATATCCTGCTCTGCTTAAAAAAATAAATAAGGCAACATACAAAATCCTGTAAGGGCAACTTCAAAAAATTAGCAACCATAGCTAAGGATAATCATAAGGCATTCTTCAGCTGTATCTGTCACATAAAAGGTAGGACCCAGACATGCTGAACTAGATGTGGATGACATCACACACACACACTGATCCTGCAAAAATAGCTTACCTGTTAGCCGACAGGTATGGTGAAAATTTCATCCCCCTGTCCCCTTCAAACATTCCACAAAGCATTCCCTCTACACCTCCCCCACATTGCATCTTCAAGGAGAAGTCATTAATGCTCTCTCCAAGGACAAAACACAGCCTCTAGGGGACCGAATGACATCCTAGGTTGGGTTTTAAATGTTTTAAAACATGAGTTAGCAACTCCATTAGGTACTTTCTTCAACCACAGCCTGAGTACTGGTTTTGTTCCTGCTGAATGGAAAACAGCAACGGTTATCCCCCTTCATAAAGGAAGTACAGCAACAGACCCTGGAAACTACAAACCCATAAGCGTAACCAGCCTTATCTGTAAAGCCACAGAATGAATCGTAATTGACCTTATAAATAGATGATCTCTAAATCCTTGATCTGACAAAGTTTGGTTTTGTCAAAGGCAAGTCATGCATGTTAAACATAGTGGACTTCCTCGAAAACATCACCAGAGCCATAGATGAAGGCAAATCTGTTCATACAGCCTACCTTGACTTTGCCAAGGCCTTTGACACAATTCCACATTCAGGCATCATTGATAAACTCTCCCATTTGAATACCAACCCTTATATCTTCAGGTGGGTTGCTAACTTGCTCACTAACAGAGCACACTCAGTCAGAGTTGGGGACTTTACCTCAACCAGCAGACCTGTCACCAGTTGGGCTCCACAGGGGCTCAGTGCTCGGTCCCCTTTTGTTTGGAATGTACTTCTCAGACGTTCAGAGCAAAGCATAGGGGCTGTGGCTGACCAGGTTTGCTGACGACTGCAAAGTAGGTGTAATCATTGAATCAACAAATTATGTCAATATACTTCAAGAGGGAGTTACACAAACCAATGACTGGTGCCAAAGCCTTGGACTCTAACTCACTGCTAAAAAATGCATTATCATCCCCTTTGGTAAAAACGATATCCCTGTAGACTATCATATAAATAATAATACCCTAAGTAACAACTCAGTAGTGAGAGACTTGGGAATGCAAGTTAACTGTAGCCTAAACTCTGACTACTGTGTGTCTACTGTGATAAGAAGGCATTGTACGTCACACACCTCATTAGCAAAGGCATTGCCTCAAGAGTGTAAGAGGTCATAATACCCCTGTACTTGACCCTCATCAGGCCAATAATTGAGTATAATGCTTCCTTTGGTATGTACCTTACCAGGAACCTGTAGCCAACTTGAGAGACCTCAGAGATTTCCAGCACTTGTCATACATTGACAGACTGAAGTTACTGTCACTGTACTCAGTAGTATACAAACTTCGTAGAGGAGACTTGTGCCTGGCCTGCAGAGCAATCTTGGATCCAAACCTAATGGAAATGCTGCACATTGGCAAGTCAAATGGGACAAGGGTCACCTGCTCCAGGGACCTTTACCTGGCCTGTGACATAAGTAGGACCTGCTGGAGAGAGAGATACGTCTCTCAGAGGTTGCCACTCCTCCGGAATAGGCTATCAATTCACATCAAGTAAAACTTCTCTATGACTCTGTTTAAGCTTAGTCTGGATGGGAAGCTAAATTTGTGCCGGGGATTTCACATTTGACCTTCCTAGATACGGGTATTCATTGCTAACTAAGATCTCAAGTTTAGGCAAGATCCTTTATATTGTTTTTCTGTAGTATATTGTGTACACATGGCTAGGCTTATAAAGACCTTTGGGTCAATAGCCCAGTAACTACCTTTCAACCTAGATAGTAAAATGTGTTGCTCTGCATAAATGGAAAAGACAAACATTTGGAACTCCATTAAAAGTCTCAAGCAGCAGTTGTAATTGCAGCAGAAATGGTTCATTAGAATCATTTCCATAAGAGGCCAATTACAATGCAAAATGACATGAATAGCTAAATGTGAAGAGCTTCATTATAGAAAACATTGAATGCCTTAAGGTAAACCATAAAATCCAAGAATCTGGCATTTGTCAGGAAAATATGTAAAGAAAAAGGGTCCTCATTTTGAATACTAAGATATAGTCCCGAAGATTCAGAAAAAGTTGGACCATGCTAATCACCAAATACAGGTTGTTCAGTTTGTGAGATGGTGAATAGTTCTGATTCAGAGACCGGTATAGCTGCACTGAAAAAGAAATAATTATTGGCTCATTGTTATATCTCTGAATCAAACAGTGCACTGTCAGACACATTCATCAAGATAGCAAAGGCCTCTTCCGACGTGTACACATTCAGATACCCATGCATGTGCTGTGCACACACACATGCACTCATCCACAGCTCTGCCCCCCCCTTACACTCGATCAGTCTCAGAAACATTCACCCATGCACTCGCAAGCACACTCAGACATTCCCAGAATCTCAAATCCCAACTTAATCCTAATAGTGTCACCACCCTTGCAAATACACAGTCTCTTACACATGCACTTTTTCTTTTAACTTCATTCATGACCCTACAACTCACACAAACAAATGTCAACATACACATATACACATGCACGCGAGCGCGCGCACACACACACAAACACGTATGCACGCAGGCGCGTGCGCGCACACACACACTCACACACTCGCTCGCTCACTCACTCACTCTGATAAACCCTCACATCTGCAGCTTTACTGGAATTATCTGCACCACAAATACTCCAATAGGAGTGAGTGAATGACTTCCTTTTTTGACAGTGTTTACTTTTTCCTCCTAAAATAAAACTTTGTTTGGCTGTATGGCTAAATAAATTGGGAGCTGTGGATATTTCTGGGAAGGAGCACATGGCCAGTTAGCACTAACCACTGCCCTAGTCAGCCACATTAGCACGTGGCTTTGTGTGTGACACCACTACCTGTCCCGAGGCCCCTCAAGTAGAAAAACCTCTGTGATAGAGCAATCTGTGAATCAGAAAGGCTTAGTATGATGTGGAAGCCTTCTGAGATAAGGCCTTTCTAAATCCCGTTAAGTGTATTAACAAGGTGTGAAGAAACAGTTATGAGTTCATGAACTGATTTCTTTGAATAATTAAGAAGAAAATCCAAACAACTTGAGGTAATATAATCCTTAGTATTTGGATGATATGTAAGTTTTTATATAACTAAGATTAAAAGTGTATAAAACAAGCAAGGATATGGAAAATGTTCATTATTCATTTTTATTTCCTGGAGAATTCAGTCAGACAAATACACATAAACCTAAGAGCAGGTTAGAGGATGCTTGGTTCACCTGTTACTATGTGGTTAGAATGCCTTTGGAGACAAGACCAGCAGGCAAAAAAGTCCACATTGAACAGAGATGACTTACAGACTCAATGCAAAATGTACCCAGCCTGGAAAATGAACCAGATAACCAAGTTCTGGGAGGCAGCATCTCTAACAGCTACTTCATTGAATTATGTCAGGCACTGCTTATCTGCTGTTAAAATTTGTTTTCTCTGTTCTTCATAAAAGTCACAGTAGACAGAAAATTTCATCTACTTTATTTGTTTTCCCTTCCCAATCCAGCATTCTGCCCTCAGTCCCTTTACTGATCATTTTGTTTCTCCATCCTGCTGACTGGTAGTGGAGGTCAGAGTTGCTTAAGTGCAGGTTATCACTGGTCAGTTCAGTAGTTTATGTTCCCTGTGTAAGCTAACAGGTGATTTGCAGCCAACACTGTCAGGCCCAGGAAGTGATGATGTATAGTACCACTCGCACTCTGTCTGGCCTACATAGAGTTCTCACACTCCATGGCAGGCCACATCATTCATGTATCTGTAACTCAAAACCATTCACCTGTCAGAACCCTTTTTGGGATGGACGAGCCAGCATCAGCTGCATTTCCACCTCTCCCAACTGGCTACTGCAGCATTTGGACTTGCTGTTCAAACCAGGAGTGGTTGGAGCACATTCAGTGCTTCATTTCAACGCTCAGTGAAGGCTGTTAAGCTAACCACAAAAACATGAGTAAAAGCCAAGTGTTTCCAATTCAAACCAAGGAAAGTGTTTCAGTTAATGTTCACAGTTACCCTTACCCCATGGACTGTGGTATCAAATTTAACTGCAACATATGGGGTGGTGTACATTGCACAAAGTTCTTTCTGCCCTGCATTTTAAGTGGGCAAGACTGAGAGAAAGTTTAGTAAAAGAATTTAGGAACATCTGAGAAGCATAATAAATAGAAAAGACAAATGTATTTTTCAAACATTCTTGTGAAAGTAAATATTTAAAAAAATATATTTTTATTCATGAGGCAATTGGAAAAAATCTTCAAGGGGGACTTGGAGAATGAGTTGCTTTTAGATGAATTGAGACGGCAGATTAAGTTAGTTTGATTTAGCTCCTGGTCTTAATGAGTATACATATACTTTGCCCGTCAAGAAAGAAGTTATAAGCTGAAGTAGTAGCCAGTCATGTTTCATGCCTGTATATTTAAAATCACAATTTCCTGTTGCTGACGTTCTAATGAAGTTCATAAGGAACAAAAGCCCTCAATAAAACCGAAAGACTATTTTATCCTATGGCAGTGTTCTTTTGGTTTATGCTAACCTATCACCTAAGCTATTAAGACTAATATTGTGTAACATAACACTGAACCCACCTGTCCTGTGTCTCCCTTTTACAGTGCAACGGCACACAGAAGGAAAATTTTCAGTAGTAATAGCTGCCCCAGAAGTGTAACCTTGAAGTCAGAGCTCTCCAATGTCCCATGGATGACAGAAGGCTGTTTAGGCATATTAGTTGATAAGCTCTTTAAATGTGTTATACCTGAGGCAAGAACATCCACTCATAAGAAATAGAATATACTGTGTTTGCAATATTCTGCACTTCAGGACCAGTTTTCATCATGTTGTAACCTGTTTGCAGGACCTTCTTGACATATTGTAGTTTGCTAGTTGGCAGTCTGTTCTGTTATGCCAGAAGAGACTTGATTGTTTTTTTGATTTCTTCTGTATTTTTTGTAAGCAGAGTTGCAGTGCAGGCTTAGATTTGATGATTTTTGAAACTTATTGTATACAGTTCAGCTGGTTACCTGGTTCACCTCAGTTTTGCAGTGAATACTTTCTTGAAACTCATTTGCATGAATTTTGCAATAAACATGTATTCTTGTCTAAAGCAGTTGAACTCTCAAAATGTGAGGTGATCACTGCTTTTATAGTACCAATCTTGTTGCAGTAATGCATTATCCTAATCCTCTAGTGGCACAAATCTGAATATACTTGCACAAGGCTGTGTTGGCATTGGGAGTTTGATGCTGTTTTATCCAGAAATTTGAATGTTTGTGTGTTTCCTATTCTTTGATACCCCTTAATTCTATAGCAACTTGAGATGTAAATTCTTTCTCTCCCATAGGCTGAGGAAAGACATGGAAATTTTGAGGAGAGGCTTCGACAACTGGAAGCACAATTAGAAGAGAAAAATCAAGAACTTCAGAGGGTAAGTCAAGAGCACAGACAGAATCTGCCATCCTTATTGTGTTTCCTTGCCTTGAGATGGACTCTATAAAATAATGTGAACTTACTGATGATACACACATGCGTGCGCGCATTTATATGTACTATATGACAGGTATTTGAACTACAAAAAGTTCAAGCCCGAAGTACTTGGAACACAACTCATCAAAACCTAAAACACTGGGAAAAATAAAACAAAAACTTAAAACAATTTTTTGCAAGGGAGCAAATCTCCCTGCATCCATCATATGGAGGGGCTGCTTGCCCACACAACCCCTGCTAATTATGTACACCAGGTCCAAAATTGCACTACAGTGGGGAAACATCAAATTCACAGTTTCTGTTGTACTGCAGTCTCACACCTGCAAATACTGGTAAAATCAGAGACTTTTTTTGAATGATTTTGCTGGTATTTGTATTGTTCTCTCTTCATGGTCCTAACAGCTGACAGTATCTCATTCTCTCTCTCTCTCTCTATCTGTCTATATGTTGTTCAGTGTAGTTACATTATCTTTCCTACAGCATTTCTTTAACACTGTCATCTCGTTTCACTGGGCGGAGGTTCTTTTCTCATGTTGTCTCCAGTACTAATTAATGTAAAGATGGTAAAGGAAAATAATTAAACATTTAGCTACCTTGGCTATAGAACTAAGACATCAAAAATGATGCATATAAAATATTTATGGGGTAGTAGCAGTCATGGGCACTTCTAAGCTGCATATTTATCTCTCTGTAGCCATTGGCTATTTACTGCACTATCATCCACACCAACATATGCAACAGATGTATGTGCACTTCCTGTTTATTGCTGTTTTATCCCAGGTTTGAACAATAAATTTGTGGTGGTAGCACAGATAGCCATCTCCAAGCTACTAGATTTTTTTAATAAAGCATAATAAAATTAACATCTGATAGCCAAATAATCACTGTGACTAGGAAAGAAGAAAAGACAATATCCTGTCGATAGAAATTATCCTGATCTAGTTTGTTCAGAGCTAAACCACATGCCAGCAAGAAAACCTACAACAAAGATGATCATGGGCTAAGACACTGAAACTTAAATTATTTAAATTATAGCTTAAGCATTGAAAAGACTCCAGCAAAGCAATGAAATAGAACACAGCACTAGTTCTTAAGTTAATTTAGGGTTATGGCATGAAGAGTGTAAAAGACTAGCCACTGTATATGTAATTTTAATAAGTAAAGAAGTTGCCCTTAAAGCGATATCAAAGTGAATTTTCTTCAGCTGATTGTACTACCTCTGATATTAGGCTTTTACTACTTTGGGATCCCTTTGTGATAATCACTGACCAGCACTATCATTGACAGGACTGGCCAGTATCAAATAATTGGCTTATTCCTTCAAGGCCTTTGAAGTTGTCATGAGAAGACGTTCCCTCTGAATTAAGAAATATCAACACCGTCCATTGCTAGACAGTTTGATGCCTTGATGGGTAAACTTGCATATTAAAAGGCTTCTGTTTAGAAGACTTTTGTCTTTTGGAATCATCACACAGGGAGTAGGAGTAGAAGTAGCACTAGACAGAGAGAGACTGACAGAGTTCTTCTATCACTTTACACTTTTCCTATAGTCATTCACATCTGGAAGTGCTCTGTTCTTCTTTCATCAGTATCAGGCACAGCAAACATTTATACCATGTGACATATTATTCTTTTGGCCTCCTTAATAGTTAGCCTCTTTTGTTGAAGACAGTAACACAAAATCCAAGTTAATAGTCACATGTCCATTGCAATTTTGGCAGCTCTCAGGACTATATCTGACCTGACTACTGTCCGTACCTGTTCTGCTGCCCTAAGGTGCGTCTTCTGCAGTCATTCCTGGCCAGTGATTTCTGATTTCCCCTTATAAATTCTGCAGAAGGGCCCTAAATTATTTGGACAAGAAATTAAATTGGTTTGTGCACAAGCTATACAAGTTATACGAATTCCAAAAGGCCTCAGCTATTCAATTTATAGAGCCCTAGCAGCAGAAAAATAGGCCAAAAAGGTTGCCCCAGATTTTTAACAGAAATGTTTACCACTCCATTAAACAGCAACAAGTATTTGTTTGACAGTCTGTCAGACCAGTCACCACTAACTCAGCAGGAAGTTGTTGGGAACATTGTTTTTCTCTGTCTGCAAGACTGTCAGACAATCCCTACATATGTGTGGACTCATCAGTTGCTGGATCAAGAAAAGAGCACAGCCTTGTGTTTTGTTCTGCACATCCATTTTTCATAATTACCTGAATGTAGATTATTTATGCTGTCAGGAAAAAATGACAATGCATGATGTGAAAAGTTTTCCTATGAAGTAGTTTTCTCGTAAGGGAAGTGGAGAAAAATAAATGTTAATTTAATTACATTTTATGCAAGGAGTGTTGTAAAGCCCCCCCTCCAAAAAAAAAAAAAAAAAAAATTCCTTGAGAGAAAACATACTGCAGAAAAGCATATAATGCATTGTTTAATAGTGTATGCATACATGTGTGTTTGTGTGTGTGTGTTTAAGCATCGGTTATGCCTCCCACATGGTGGGAATGATTTTTTTTTCTTCTGCAACCTCCACTAAGTAATAATAATATAATTAAGGCTGGGGTTACTACAATGTGAAATAAAAGAATTACAAAAGAATGTGTCGCTCTTTAGTTGGGGCATTTCTGTATTTCTTGCCAGTGTGGGACAAATACCATTTTTGGCATTATTAGACCAGTCGTTTTCCATTCCTACTTCTCTTTGGTAGAAGTGATGCCAAACATGCCTCTAACCAGATTTTGTTTTTCTAAGGGAAGGATGGATTTATTATATCAAGGGGCAATTATGGTAGTATAAAAAGATACAGTATACTGGTGTCCCTCAGGCCTGATTGTGTTTTTTGTGTCCTAATTCTTTCCAGGCTGTGGAAGGACAGTCGACTTAAGATCCACCCTGGACCTAAAGACATTCAACAGATTTATAGTGTAGACAACTGTTTGGCATTCCCCACATTTCAGTGTTTGCTCATTTAAACAAATGCAACTGATCTTATGCCTTACATAAGCAAAACACATACTTTTTCATCCTGTTTCATCTTGCACATTGTAAGCTGCTTAGGGTCCATTTAGACTAGGAAAACATTCAGTTTTAGTCCTTGTCATTTGGATTGTCCTCAGCACCACTCATATTTTTCCCGATGATTAAGTTCAGTGGTGTCTGCGTTTTGAAGAAACTGGGAAGAACCTGCTTCCTCCTTTACATAGATAATTGTCTCCTTTTGACTCCGTCCAGAGAGCTTGTTCAATCTAGTCTTCAGCAGACAGTGGAAGAGATATGACAATTGGATGTAACATGTCCAAATTCAGCTCCACTCTAATGAGAGGATCACTTTTCTTTGTCTGATTATGACTCATTCAGATCAGTCAGAAAAAAACAGCCTTGCTTTCACCAGCCTGGATCCATTCTGAAGTCATTCATCTCTCCTCATGACTACATGCCAGAGAAATTTCAAGAGCCCTAAGTTTAGTAGCAGCAGTGATAATACCAGTTTCTTTATCCAGGTTGTAAACAAAGATTAAGGCCTTAAAGTGCTTGTCTAGTTTATCTGACTCGGGTGTGGTTCAGCAGCAGCAGGACAGAGCATTCTCATACACTGTGAATGGGACTGTTGCAGTTAAGGAGGATGAGGAGGTGTAGCATGTGACATGATGTACTGTGTAGCTATTTTAGACAGGAAGAGATCTTCATTATTTAATACCAACAAAGGTTCATAGGTGTTTACTGGGCTAACAACCACAAGGGCCTTTTTAAGCTAGCCATGCATCCCAAATCCCTGGCAAGTTCTGGTTACCCTTGATAAGTGTAAGCAGGGGCTTGGGATATGAGACATTTACAAGTAGGTGGAGATGAACCATTTACAGGTTGCTTGTGTCCATTAGAGGCTTAGGTGCCAAGCCAGACGTGAATTTCCTGATGTCCATCATGGATCACTGTTGCAGTCCTTAAAAAATGGGTTATCCAACTCCCGGTAGCCCACAGTCGGTCAGATTTCCAAAGTCCTTGGTATATGATGTTGGCTGCCTTCGGTTTAGGTCTGACGTCAGGAGCAAAAGAAGGCAGCCGACACCATTTCCTCAGTCTTTCTTTCCGCGAAGCCCAAAGCAGATGCATTTTGCACGAGTGCCGGTCGGCTGAGTACCTTCTTTTTGTATTCTGACTGAGTAGTTGAAGACATCCTCAGATAAGTACCCCATTGGGGAACCTCTTTTCTTGCTTTTACAAATATCAGAGAAAGTTAATAACTGTCTTGCCTGTGGAAAACAGATTCCACACAGCGATTTTCACTCCTATTGTATTACTTGTTTGGGCCTTGAGCACGATGTCCTTAATTGTGTTCTCTGTGCTTCTTTCTACCCACATACCATTTGCTGTAGAGCTAGGATCTTGTTCAAGCATTTTGGAGTTTGGCCTAAGTTCATCGGTATGGCTTCTTCTGGTCTCCCAACTTCAGATGTTCCTAAGAAGCACAAGGATAAGGACCACGACAGGCTTTGGGTCAAATTAGCTGACGACGTCCTTGTTAAGTTGGTTGTCAGTCCAGAGGTAGTCAGTGAGGCGCTTTCTTTGCCCCTGCAGTCCGTGGATGTTCAGCAGCAGGCATCTGTGGAGACCTTTTCTGAGTCCTCCATACCGCAGGCTTCCACTTTGTCTTCTGACCCTCTGCCAGTCACCTCCTCTGATGGATCCGGAGCCGCTAAGCAGGCGCCGGCTTCTGAGGCCTCTTTTCTCCACCCGGAGACCAGATCCAGACTGACGACCTTGATTCAGACTTCTGCGGTGGCTAGGCTTCCTGAGTCCCTCCGGCTTTCTAGCAGGCCATCCTACTGAAAATCTACTCCTAAGCAGGCGTCTGCCTCCCCTCATATGTCTCAGGCTCAGATGGTTAAAATGGCTAGTGATCTCTTGACCCTTATCAAGGGCTCTCAGCCACCTCCTTCTAAAAGGATTAGGGAATTGTCCCCAGAACCTTTCTCTGCCTCAGACTCTGAGGTTTCCAGCAACTCTGCTGATGAAGACGGAAACTCTCCACTTTTTTCTGGTTTTGAGGATTCTGATGCAGAAGACTCCATCCCTTCTGCCTCCCCTCCAGAAGATTTTTCTTTTGGAGATACTCTGAGTACTCTTAGGGAGTATTTCAAATGGGAAAGTCAGGACTTTCCTCAGTCTAAAAAACAGATTAGGGAATTCTTGGATTTGCCACAGCATAAGCCTTTGGCTGTCCCTCCGGTTTTGGAAGTTGTTGATGTTTTCATGGAGAATTCTTTGACTTTTAATTCTGTTCCTCCTGCTCCCAGAAAGCCTGACAGGTATTATAGAGTTCCTGATTCTCATCAGTTCCTTTTCAAGAATCCTACTGCTGATCCAGGTTTAATTTCTCAGGGCCCTAAGGGTGTTAAAGTCACGGTTGCTAAAAATCCTGTTCCTTCTGACAGCGAATCTAGGGCCTTGCATAGATGGGATAAAAAGTTTTATACTTCTTCCACCCTGGCTATTAGGTCTGTTAATTGTCTTTTTCATATGCTTAAGTATCAGCAGCATACGTTGGAGGCTATTAAGGCTAAAATTGCTGGTGTTCCTTCCCTGATGGAGAGTAAGGACATTGCATGATTTATTGAATTCTGCCACTGTTGTCACTAAACATTTTGTACATTGTGGTTTAGACACTTTGGAGGCTTCTTGCAGGGCAACAGCCACTGCTTCTGTCATTAGAAGACATGCTTGGCTCAGGGAAAAGCCCCTTTCTGAACCTGTCAAGTCTAAATTATTGGATGTGCCTTTGCACAAGGACAATCTTTTTGGCAGCAAAGCAGAAGAAGTGTTGCAAAAGTTGGAGGATAAGGCCAAATCTATGCAAACTGTTAAGGACTTTCTGCAAGTTCAGCCTCCACGTTTTAGTAGACATTACCCTTCTAAGAATTGGACTTTTCCTGACCCTAGTAAACAGAGTCGCACTAGGTCTAGGGGACAGACTTCCACCCTTCAAAAGGCTAAGCACTGGCAGGCTTCCTTTTCTAAATGGAGGAGTTCTAAGCAAATTTCTGAAAGCAAGCATTCCCAATGACTATGGCCTTCCCCTGCCTGCCTCTGCAGGCCCAGGGTTTTCTTTGGGGGGAAGGTTAGCCATGTTTGCAAATGTCTGGTTCACCATCACAGATGACAAATGGGTGCTCAAAATAGTATCCCAAGGCTACAAGTTCTCCTTTCACACCTTCCCTGTCCACCAAGGATACCCAGATATCCCCCCAAATCAAAGGGCAGAAG
This sequence comes from Protopterus annectens, assembly GCF_019279795.1. Lineage (NCBI taxonomy): Eukaryota > Metazoa > Chordata > Ceratodontiformes > Protopteridae > Protopterus > Protopterus annectens. The sequence continues at coordinate 738,901,450 of NC_056743.1, forward strand.
CAGAAAAACAAGTTTCTTCTTTACTAAACCTGTGAGCAATAGAGCCGGTTACTGCACTACAGATAGGCCAGGGTTTCTACTCAAGGCTTTTCTTGGTTCCCAAAAAAAGGGGCACCTGGCGCCCTATTCCGGATTTGACCATTCTAAACACTTTTCTGGTTATTCCCAAATTCAAAATGCTCACTCTTAAGCAGTTGCTGCCTGGCCAAGGATTCCTGGCTGGTGACTTTGGATCTCAAAGAAGCTTATCTGCACATCCCACTAAGGGAAATCTGCAGGCAGTTCCTTTGCTTCAGGGTGGGGAACAGGCACGTCCAATTCTCTGCACTGCCCTTTGGCTTATCTACTGCTCCCAGAGTTTTTACCAAATGCCTTTTTGCAGGCAAAGAAACATTCAAATTTACCCTTACTTGAACAATTGTCTTATTCAGGCAAACTCTCCAGAGTAACTTCTAAAGTATTTGGACTTTGTAAAGAACCTTCTCACTTCTTTCAGCTACACCATCAACAAAAAGAAGTCAAAATTGGTACCCACCAGTGAGATTGTATTCCTGGGAGCGAGCCTGAACACAGCCGCCCAGATGGTATTCCTCCCACAAGAGAAACAAATGGATCTTTCGAATTACTTCTAAATTTTGGCTAGCATGACCCAGCTCTCTGCAAGGCAATTCCTGCAAGCCCTGCGATTCATGGCTTCATATATTCTGATGATTCCATATGCCAGACTGGATATGAGGAAAATACAGTGGTACCTCAAAAACCTTTGGTGTCAGCACACTCAGGATTTAGTCTTGATACTTCCTCTGATTCCCTGCCTGCAGATGGAGTTCCTTTGGTGGGCGACAGCCTGTGCACAGAACAAAGGCCTGCCTTTCTGTCCACCTCCTGCCAGCCAGACTCTCAAAACCAATGCCTTGGACTACGCTTGGGGAGCACATTGGGCATATGCATTCGTGGGACTTGGAACTCTCAACAGGTTCATTTGCACATAAATCTGAAGGAATTGATGGCAGTCCAGCAGGCCTTAATGGCTTTCAAATATCTTTTCTCTCCTGGTACTCTTCTGGTCAGGACAGACAACACCACAATAATGTGGTACATCAACAAGCAGGGAGCGATGCACTCTTACCCCCTGTGCAGACAAAGCATGAAAGGTCCATAGCAGCTTCCATGGGCATTCATCTGACAGCTCAGTTTCTTCCAGGAAGCTTCAGCACCTTGGCAGACTGGTTGAGCAGGCAGGTCCTGGATCCTCATGAGTGGCAACTAAACAAGACCATCTTCTATCGCATCATTCAGCGTTGGGGGCACTCCCCAGGAGGATCTCTTCTCATCTCCACCCAACCACCTTCTTCCAACCTTTTGCACCAAGGATCATCACAGCAAAGCTTGGAAAGTGGATGCCGTGTCCTTCCCCTGGACACAGCTCTTGATCTATGCATTCCCTTCTCTGCCTCTTCTTCCCAGAGTGTTGTTAAAGATAAGGGACGAAAAATCAAGGGCCATCATCATAGCTCCAGACTGGCCCAGACAACATTGGTATCCACTACTTCTCGGTCTCTCCCATTTTCAGCCTTGGCATCTTCCCCTGATACCAGATCTCTTGGTTCAGGAGGGGGGAAAAATTCTGCGTCCTCATCTTCAGACTCTGCATTTGGCAGCTTGGCTCATAATTTAAACCTTTCCCAACAAGTGGTTGAGGTCCATCGTGAGGCAAGGAGGCCTAGCACCAGGAAATCTTACGCAGATAAGTGGAAAAGATTCTCCGTTTGGATGCAGACTAGAGCGGAAGACCCATCTCGATCTACTCTTCCTCTTATTCTTGACTATCTGGCAGGTTTGCCTAATGATGGACTTTCCTTCTCTTCTATCAAGATTCATACTTCAGCTATTTCTGCTCATTGTTCCTTTGAACATCCCATTTTCTCTCATCCCTTGAAGAAACAGTTCCTCAGGGGAGCTAGCAATTTAAAGCCTCCTAGAAGGGCACCTACCCCTGCTTGGGATCTCAGTTTTGTACTTGAGAAACTTACTCTGCCTCCTTTTGAACCAGCTGCCTCAGCAGACCTGAAGTTTCTCTCCTGGAAAACTGCCTTTCTTTTGGCTATTGCTTCAGCTAGAAGAGTTTCTGAGCTGCAGGCCTTAATGGCAGTAGAGCCTTTTATAATCTTCCATGTGGATCGGGTTTATCTTCGAACTAATCCCTCCTTTATGCCTAAGGTGGTTTCTAGCCTAACTCTTAACCAGTCTATCCACCTGCCTACCTTCTTTCCTAATCCTCAGAATAAAGGGGAAAGATTACTGCATTCCCTGGATGTGCATAGTTAGCTTAGATTTTACCTGGACAGGACTAAATCTTTTCAAAAGTTGGATCAATTGTTGGTAAGTTTTGCTCCTTGAGCTCAGGGCAAAGGTATTTCTAAACAGACTATTTCTAATTGAATTGCTCATTGTATTCACTTTTATTACTTACAGCATGGCAAGGTTCCTCCTCAGAGTATTAGGACCCATTCTACTAGGGCAACCTCTACCTCAGCAACTTTTTTAAGAGGTGTACCTACTAGGGACATACTAGAAGCAGCTCCATGGACTTCTGTCCACACTTCCACTAAACATTACAATTTAGCCTTGGTTTCTAAGTCCTTACCAACCCTTAAACAGTGGGTGTTCCTCCTCCCTTTTGTTTTTTTTCCTGGGCTTTGGGAATCGACCCATTTTGTAAGAACTGCAACAGTGAAACACAATGAACATAGTACAGTTGTGTACACTTAACATAAATGTAGATGTTCAAGTGTATTCACTGTTGCAGTCCTGGTTCCCCCCCCCCTTCCATCCCCCCTTTTTTTCCCTAGGACACAGACTGGATTTTCTTTTCTTGGTCTAACCTTTTTTGGGGGGCTCCTGACAGTTAAGGCAAGAAAAACTGAGGAAATGGCATTGGCTACCTTCTTTTGTACCCGACATCCTGACGTCAGGCCTAAACCGGCAGCCAACATCATATACCAAGGAATTTGGTATTCTGAGGCGTGCTTATTCTCCTTACTTAAGACTCTGATGCTGAGGAGTCCATCCCTTCAGCCTCTCCTGAGGAATTTTCCTTTGGGGAAACCTTGCATGCTATGAGGGAACAATTTCAGTGGCAGGGCCAAGATTTCTCAGACTCCAGAAAAAGGCTTAGGACCTTTCTACATTTGCCACAGCATAGGCCTTTAGCTATACCTCCAGTACTTTCTGTTGTTGATGATGCATTTAATGATGCTTGCACTGCTCCTGATTCATTACCTCCGGCTCCTGCTAAGCCCGATAGGTTCTACAGGGTCCCGGACACTCATCACCATTTATATAAGGCTCCTTTTGCAGATCCAGAGACTATCTCCCAGGGTCCTAAAGCTGTAGCAGCTACTTCCACTAAAAAAACCCTCCCCTCTGAAAGGGAATCCAGGTCCTTAGAGATGGGGTAAAAGTTTACACCTCTGCTACTTTGTCATCTAGAGCTTTGAACTGCCAATTTCATATGATTCAATACCAAGAGTTTATGCTTGACCAGTTGACTAAAAAGCTGTCCTCTGAAGAATCTTTAGATAAGAAATATGTTCAAGAAATGGTACATAACATACAGCAGGTTAGTAACCATTCTTTAAAATGTGGCTATGATGCACTGGAGGCTTCCTTTAGATCAGCCATGACTGGCACAGTTATCAGGAGGCATGCATGGCTGAAAGAACAGGCATTACCAGACCATGTCAAATCAAAGCTTTTGGATGCACCTATGGACAAGGTCAGTTTATTTGGTTCCCCTGCAACAGGTACTAAAAAGATGGAAGAGAAGGCAAAATCTGTACAAACAGTGAAAGATTTCTTACAAGTTCAACCTCCAAGGTTTAGCAGGAACTGGCCCTCCAAGAATTGGTCCTTTCCAGACTCCTCTAGGGCACAAAGAGGCAGGAATAGGCTCGAGAGGCAGAAACCAAACCAGGGGTGCCTACAGGGGTCGCCAGTGGCAAGGTAATAACCAGCGAGGCACGGATGCAACCACCACCACTACAACAACTCAATCACAGTGACTTGGTGGCACCGCCACCAGGGAACAACTAGAAGCACCCTTAGGTGGAAAGCTAACCTTATTTTCAAAGAACTGGCATTGCATCACAAGAGAAAAATGGATTTTGCAAACTATAGACCAAGGTTACAGGTTCCATTTCCATACTCTACCAAGCAAAAGAGGAATGCCAAACCTGCCACCTACTCAAAGGACAGAAGCTCTAAAGCAAATATCTCAATTACTAAGAATGAGAGCTGTGGAAAAGGTACCACATTTGGAGCAAGGAAAGGGATTTTACTCCAGACTCTTCCTGGTACCAAGAAAAGAAAACAAATGGAGGCCTATTCTAGACCTGTCTGCTTTAAACACATTCCTCATTGTTCCAAAATTCAAAATGCTGACCCTACAGCAGCTTCTTCCCATGCTGGGCAAGGAGTCTTGGCTGGTAACTCTAGATCTCAAGGAGGCATACCTGCACGTCCCCATAAGACCAATTTGCAGAAGAAACCTCAGATTTCTTGCAGGATCAGAGCATTATCAATTCTCAGCATTGCCCTTTGGCTTATCTACTGCGCCCAGAGTGTTCACGAAATGCCTGGCATCAGTAATCGCTCATTGCAGACTTCAGGGGATTAAAATATATCCCTACCTGGACGACTGCCTGATACAAACGGACAACAAAATAAAACTAACAGAAGACCTACAAAGAGTCATTTACCTGCTGCAAGCCCTGGGATATACAGTCAATATAAAAAAGTCAAGGCTGATTCCATCCCAAAGAATAACCTTTCTGGGTGCAGAACTGGACACATCAAATCAAATGGCATCCCTAACTGCAGAAAAGAAAGAGCAGCTTCCTCTCTACTTCTTGGCATTAACAAAGCAGAACCATCTAACTGCAAGAAAAGTGCTGCAAGCTCTAGGCTTCATGGCATCCTGCATAATACTGGTCCCTCATGCCAGGCTGCATATGAGAAAGCTACAATGGTACCTAAAGAATTTGTGGTCTCAACACAAGCACAGCCTAGAAACCAAAATTCCAATGATTCCCTGCCTGAAGAAAGAGTTCCTATGGTGGGCTCAGGCCTGCCAATCAAACTCAGGATTGCCCTTCTGCAAAGCCAACCAAAACAAACCATCACGACAGATGCCTCAGACCTCGGTTGGGGGGCACACATGCTAGACAGGTGCATTCAAGGCCTATGGACTCAAGACCAGCTACACCTGCACATAAATCTAAAGGAAATGATGGCAGTAAAATTGGCAATCCAGGCCTTCAAACCTTTTCTCCAAGAAGGTCAGCTGATGATAAGGACAGACAACACCACAGTTATGTGGTACATCAACAAACAGGGAGGCACACACTCATATCCTCTATGCTGGCTGGCACTGGACCTATGGGATGTGGCTCTGAGCTACAACATTCAGTTACAAGCAATTTATGTACCAGGGAAGGAAAACATTCTAGCAGACATATTAAGCAGAACTACCACAGATGCCCACGAATGGATGCTGCATCCGATATCTTCAAAGCCATCACAAGAGAATGGGGATTACCACAAATAGACTTGTTTGCATCCCCACTCAATCACCAGCTAAAGAAATTCTGCACAAGGACGTACCACCCACTTGCTTAGAAGGTGGACTCCCTATCTTTCAGTTGGAAAAACCTGATAGCATACGCATTCCCACCACTTCCTTTGATGCACAAGGTGCTTCTGAAGATCAAAGAGGAACATCCGAGGATCATTCTGATAGCTCCAGACTGGCCAAGACAACATTGGTATCCATTGCTGAGGAGCATGTCCCGGGAACAAATATGGACACTGCCCCTGATCCCATTACTGTTAACACAGAACAACTTCAACATCCTGCATCCAAACCTGAAAACTCTGCAGCTAACTGCCTGGAACATTACATGACAACAATTAACCCAAATTTATCCCAAAGGGTTAAGGACATAATCCTGGAGGCTCGAAGACCTTCACCAAGAAAGAATTATGCAGGAAAAGGGAAAAGATATCTCACTTGGAGTACTGCAAAGGGCAAGAAGTGACACTGGTGAACATAGCCAACATCCTGGAGTACTTGGCAGAGCTCTTCCATACAGGCCTGTCCTACTCTTCCATCAAGATACATGCCTCAGCTATTTCAGCAGAATACAGCTTGGATCCTCCTGTCTTCTCGCATCCTCTGCTCAGACAGTTTCTGAGAGGAATTAAAAATGTGAAACCTCCCCGGAAACCTCCATTACCAGCATGGGACATGAACTTTGTGCTAGAAAAATTGACACTTCCCCCTTTCGAACCAGCAGAATTACAATACTTATCCTGGAAAACTGCATTCCTGCTGGCAATAACTTCAGCAAGAAGGGTCTCTGAACTACAGGCATTAATGGCAGTGCAACCCTTCCTGATCTTCCATCAAGATAGAGTGTCCATGAGAACAAATCCTACATTTATGCCTAAGGTGGTATCCAGAGTCTCTTTTTCAATCAGGCTATCCACCTTCCTACATTCTTCCCCAACCCACAGAACAGGGGAGAAAGGCTACTACATACCTTGGATGTGCATAGACAATTACGCTACTACCTGGACAGGACAAAAACCAATAGAAAAACTGACCAGCTTCTGGTAGCATATGCAACAGGGAAGGAAGGAAAACCAATTTCAAAACAGACAATCTCCAAATGGATAGGAAATTGCATTAGATTTTGTTACTCCTATCATGGAAAGAAAACTCCAGAGAACATCAGGCCTCACTCCACAAGGGCTACAGCCACTACCACAGCCTTCTTACAAGGAGTGGCTACCAAGGACATTATAGAGGCTGATACTTGGACCTCCGTGCATACATTTGCCAAGCATTATAATTTACCTTTATACTCTAGATCCCGAGCTGGTTTTGCCACTGCTGTTTTGCAAGGGATCCTAACTACACCATAATCTCTACTCATTCCTCCTCCCCTAGTTTAGCTATGGTATTCTACCCATTTGTGAAGACTGCAGATGCATCCTTGAAGGACATAGTACAGTTTTGTACCTACCATAAATGTAGATGTCCGATACGAATGCATCTGCAGTCAGGATTACCCTCCCTCCTTCCCCTCTGGGGTACTCCTTGGGTATTTGCCAACCTTCAGCTAGCTTGGGGGGGATCAATTATGGTGTATTTGTTTGTATATATGTACATACATGCTTATTTTGTGTGTTTGCTGTCTACTATTTGGAAACTTTGGCATTTATCCAAATTTAGCCATCCAAGAGGGCACCTGGCATCTGGGGCAAGAAACACTGAGGAAAATGGCATCGGCTGATGCCTTTATACCCGAAGAACTGCCGCAATGACGTCAGGTGAAGTGCGACACCAGCCGAAGCCAGACCCAGACTTTGAACTGCCGATCAAGGGCTGCCTGATGACAGGACAACCCATTTGTGAAGACTGCAGATGCATTCCTATCGGATATCTACATTTATGGTAGGTACAAAACTGTACTTTCAGCACCTTGGCAGACTGGTTGAGCAGGCAGGTCCTGGATCCTCATGAGTGGCAACTAAACAAGACCATCTTCTATCGCATCATTCAGCGTTGGAGCACTCCCCAGGAGGATCTCTTCTCATTTCCACCCAGCCACCTTCTTCCAACCTTTTGCACCAAGGATCATCACAGCAAAGCTTGGAAAGTGGATGCCGTGTCCTTCCCCTGGACACAGCTCTCGATCTATGCATTCCCTTCTCTGCCTCTTCTTCCCAGAGTGCTGTTAAAGATAAGGGACAAAAAATCAAGGGCCATCATCATAGCTCCAGACTGGCCCAGACAACATTGGTATCCACTACTTCTCGGTCTCTCCCATTTTCAGCCTTGGCATCTTCCCCTGATACCAGATCTCTTGGTTCAGGAGGGGGAAAAATTCTGCATCCTCATCTTCAGACTCTGCATTTGGCAGCTTGGCTCATAATTTAAACCTTTCCCAATAAGTGGTTGAGGTCCATTGTGAGGCAAGGAGGCCTAGCACCATGAAATCTTACGCAGATAAGTGGAAAAGATTCTCCATTTGGATGCAGACTAGAGGGGAAGACCCATCTCGATCTACTCTTCCTCTTATTCTTGACTATCTGGCAGGTTTGCCTAATGATGGACTTTCCTTCTCTTCTATCAAGATTCATACTTAAGCTGTTTCTGCTCATTGTTCCTTTGAACATCCCTTTTTCTCTCATCCCTTGAAGAAACAGTTCCTCAGGGGAGCTAGCAATTTAAAGCCTCCTAGAAGGGCACCTACCCCTGCTTGGGATCTCAGTTTTGTACTTGAGAAACTTACTCTGCCTCCTTTTGAACCAGCTGCCTCAGCAGACCTGAAGTTTCTCTCCTGGAAAACTGCCTTTCTTTTGGCTATTGCTTCAGCTAGAAGAGTTTCTGAGCTGCAGGCCTTAATGGCAGTAGAGCCTTTTATCATCTTCCATGTGGATCGGGTTTATCTTCGAACTAATCTCTCCTTTATGCCTAAGGTGGTTTCTAGCCTAACTCTTAACCAGTCTATCCACCTGCCTACCTTCTTTCCTAATCCTCAGAATAAAGGGGAAAGATTACTGCATTCCCTGGATGTGCATAGTTAGCTTAGATTTTACCTGGACAGGACTAAATCTTTTCAAAAGTTGGATCAATTGCTGGTCAGTTTTGCTCCTTGAGCTCAGGGCAAAGGTATTTCTAAACAGACTATTTCTAATTGGATTGCTCATTGTATTCACTTTTATTACTTACAGCATGGCAAGGTTCCTCCTCAGAGTATTAGGACCCATTCTACTAGGGCAGCCTCTACCTCAGCAGCTTTTTTAAGAGGTGTACCTACTAGGGACATACTAGAAGCAGCTCCATGGACTTCTGTCCACACTTCCACTAAACATTACAATTTACCCTTGGTTTCTAAGTCCTTACCAACCCTTAAACAGTGGGTGTTCCTCCTCCCTTTTGTTTTTTTTCCTGGGCTTTGGGAATCAACCCATTTTGTAAGAACTGCAACAGTGAAACACAATGAACATAGTACAGTTGTGTACACTTAACATAAATGTAGATGTTCGAGTGTATTCACTGTTGCAGTCCTGGTTTCCCCCCCTTCCATCCCCCCTTTTTTTCTCTAGGACACAGACTGGATTTTCTTTTCCTGGTCTAACCTTTTTTGGGGGGCTCCTGACAGTTAAGGCAAGAAAAACTGAGGAAATGGCATTGGCTGCCTTCTTTTGTACCTGACATCCTGACGTCAGGCCTAAACCGAAGGCAGCCAACATCATATACCAAGGAATTTGGTATTCTGGCCGACTGTGGGCTACCGGGAGCCGCATAACCCATTTTGTAAGGACTGCAACAGTGAATACACTCGAACATCTACATTTATGGTAAGTGTCCACAACTGTACTTTCCCTATCCAGTTGTCCAAGTTGCACTTGAATTGGGTTAGGGAGGAACTCTGCTTCACTTGCATGGGGAGTCTCTTCCAAAGATGGGGTAGTCTCTGAGATACATACCTGTCTCTCCAGCAGATCCTATTTATATCACAGGCAAGGTTTAACTTTTTAGAATGGGTAATTCTGGTGCTGTTTGTTTTGCGGATATGCAGGACATCCATCACAGTGGACTCTGGCAATGCCCTGTATGCCAGGTGCAGATCACCCCTCAACAGCCTGTAGTAGACAGAATCAAAGGATAGGGCCTTGAGATGGTCTGCATAGGACATTTTACTTGTGTATTGTATTCTTTTAATGAGGAACCTCTATGGACATTACATTTGTTGGATATGCCTGGTTAGGTCCATACCAAAGGGGGTATTCTAATCAATGATAGTTCTGATGAATGCTGAATACACTGGAACAATGACTTCCTTGGACCTAGATTATTTATTTATTTATTTATTATTTATTTATTTATTTGACATTTGTTCCAAATGAGCCAGGAGCCCATTTTCAACGGAGACCTGAGGAGAAAAGCTTCAGTACAGAAACAATTTTAATACGTAAGCAAAAAATACAGTAGGTAAGCTAAAAACTTTAGATCAGTGAAACAAATTTTTTTTACAGCAAGAATAAAACTATAGGTAATATGCAGAGTCAGTAATAGAACATTTCTAATACATAGATGTTGTTTTAAAGGTTATAAATTCTAATATAGAGAGAGGACTTTAAAGCAGAGGAAAAAATACATAATATACATGTAATGTGGAGCACAAGCTAAATGAGTGTAAATCATATAAGAGTATGTTTTAAGAGAGATAAAACTAAGGTATGGTGGTGAGAGATGTGTATGTGGTAAGAGGGAAAAATACAATGGTGTATCAAGTTAGATAGGATCCTGACAAGGGCAAGACTTGGTGTTAAATAGGTGCAGTCTAAGTTCCTTTTTGAAGTGCCTTGGGTGGGGAGTGGATCTAATATGTAAAGGGAGTTTATGCCAGGCCTGGGCTACAGTACATTTATAAAACAGTTTACCAACATTTTTGTTAGGTTGATAAGTATCTAGGAGTTGCTGGTTGGATGTGCAGAGAGGACGATTAGGGGTGTAAGGGAATAGATGGACAAGTGGATGGGTGTAGTTGCTTAGTGTGTGTGATTTGAAATTGTGATAGTAGGAGCAGCTGGGAGAATTCCAGCCATTGAAGAGAGTTGAGTGCAAGACAGTGGCGAGAATTGTAATGGGAATTGGTAGCAAATGTAGCTATTTTTATGGTATGGTTTTGGAGTTTAGATAAGGTGTGGTGGTCTGTATGTTAGTAAGGATTGGGGCAGCATAGAGGAGGGAGGGGAGGAGGAGAGCATGTGCCAAGGAGTCTAGTGTTTAAAGTAAAGAATTTTCTGTTTCAGTAAAGTAGTCCCAGTTTTTGGTGTTTTTTTTAATGCTGTCAAGGATATGCAGGTTAAATTTTAGTTCATCATCTATGATAGTACCTAGGGGTTTGGTGTGGGGTTCTGGTTGTATGGTGCTCTTGTTAGAGGATGTGATAACAAAGGTTGATCTATGATCTGAGACAGAACGAGGGGGAAGAAGCAGGAGTTTAGTTTTTTGGGGATTTAAGATGTGCTGATTATCTGACAACCATTTTTCTATGGATAAAAAGAAGTCTTGAGTCTGAGCATGGTGTAGATGTTATACCTTTGTTTAGAAGTTGCACAGCATAGAATGATTTCCTCACTGCTGTAGACACATGATGGTCACAGGCTAGATTACTATGTGTTTCCTCAAGTGTCTGACTACTGGGTCATCTCTAAGGGGTGTGTTGTCAATATGATAGTTACCAGGGTAGATGACTTCCCAAAGGATACTATTATGCATTTCTTATCATTTAGTTTTAGTTCATGGCTCTGCCACCAGTTGTTTGTCTGTGTCAGCACTTCCTGAAGAACATTTGTGTTGATGTGGGATTCAATGACAGCTCTTAGTTTGCAATCATCTGCAGTTTTAGTCAGCCAGGTACCACTGACATTGGCCTTGATTTGAGAGAAGTAAATATCAAAAAGGAGTGATCCAAGGACTGATCCCGGAGGGACTCAACTTGTGACTGGCCTCTATGTAGAGGTGGACTCCCCGATTTTAACTTCATGGGTCCTGTCTGTGAGACAGTTGGCTATCCAGTGGGTGATATATGGGTTTGTACCTAACCTCGTGAGTTTGTCAACAATGCCCGAGTGGGGTATTGTGCCATATGACTTGGCCGGGTCAAAGTAGGCAGTGTGAACCATTTTGCCCTCATCCAGTGCTTTGGTGACCTTCTCAAAGAAGTCCACCAGGTTCAGTAGGCATGACCTGCCCATGATGAAACCAAACTGGGTTGTGTCCAGTGTATGGAGGTTTGCTATATCATAATTGATCATTTCAATGATAATTCTTTTCATGGCTTTGTGTACAAGACTAGTGAGAGTTATGGGTCTGTAAATGGCCCACCTTTGTGCAGAGGGATGACTGTTGCTGTTCTGCATTCATGAGGTATGACGCCTGCTTGGAGGCTACAGTTAAATAGCATTTCCGGAGGGGCTGATAGGTCATGTTTCATGCTATTTAAAAGGTATCCTGGGATATTGTCTGGCCCCATTGATGCAGTGTTCTTGGCCTTAGAGACAGCATTAAGGACCTGTTCCCTTGTGATAGCAGGGTTTGTTTTATTTGATGGAATTTCCTGAGAGAAGGTTGAGGGGGAGAGAGGGGTAAAGTCGGAGTTGAATTTGTCATCCAGTAGTTTTGCTATATCTTCTGGTTCAATATAGGTTGCTTCATTTACAATGAGCTCTGCACACAATTGTGTATTGCCTTTGAGGTTGTGGACGTAGCTAAAGAAAGTCTTGTGGTTGTCCTTGGCCTTGGAGGCCAGAGTTGCCTCAGCTTTGGCTTTGGTAGACTTTATTTGTCCTCTAAGTTGTTTGTTTAGTTTGAGAGTGCTTTTATCCTGCTGGGTGCTGCACCTCCTAATTTTTGCCATGATTTTCTTCCTTCTGTTATATGGTCTATTGATTTTGTGATACCACCAGGGTAGCTTGTTTTTGAGTTAGTTCTGTACCTCTCCCTGGTGCATACAATAAAATAAATTAATGTAGTGGGCCATCAGACATACATTAATGTTCTGTCCATTTTAAGCATTTCTACAGTACCATAAATGACATTTAGGCCCTCTTCAAACATGAGAACTGCCACTGAGTTCCAAGTTGCTTTTACCTTTCTATTTTTCACCCCTTATACCCATTCCTGAATGTAGGTCACCGGAACCCCAACAGGAAATAAGCTGATGTGCTTTGGCCATTCTCTTTAGGAAAGATTGTGTTTGTGGCATCCCAAGTAATTCATACAATGACCACTGATGTGCCATCACTCAGATGGGGAGTCATATGATGACATTTCAGATGCAGTGAATGTGACATCTGTAGGAGTGCCTCCACATAAATGCCATCTGTTTTTGAAATATACTTAGAGAACTGCAGGTTAAAATTGTTTTAATGTTTGCATTCTAAAATAAGCTGGTACATTTTAACTCTGTAAAGCTTTTCTCCTCGGGCATTTGCTGAAAGTGGGTATTTTTTACCCATTCGGACTTTGCCTGTAAACAGATGTCCATAAGTAAATAAATAAAATAATTCTCTGAGACTGAGTTTGGATATTCTACTGCTAAGGTTCATCTTTCTCATGTTTTGTTTTCTATGACCCATTGAGCAGTAGTATAGTAATCGAAGAGTGAGATGTGAAGTACATATTCTGGTTAGAACTCTCTCAAATTTGACCTTTCATCAAGAATGTAGTTTCATCTTTTGACTTGAATTTTACAGTAGAATCTTTAAATCTTTCTTTGCTCAGTCTTTTATATTCTGTGGACGTGGAGTCTGTGTAATAGGAGACACGGTTCCTTGTAGTTACTATCTCTTTTCACAGGATTTCTGATTTAAAACTTCTTGACTTGTCAATGCTTGTTGATCCTGCATGACAAAGATAGT